>NW_026263286.1:0-300000 GCF_947179515.1 Apodemus sylvaticus
TGAAAATTTTGACGAAAGAAAATTCTCCTATGGGTTCTCTTTTGAGGCTACAGGTTTAGACGTACACGCCACACCAAATCTTTTCGAGTTACGACGTGTTTTTTAGGAGATACGAGCTAATTTTGTATGATGTTTTATTTCATCTCGTAAAGTTTAAGGGTTTCCAATACATACATATTTGTCCTTAATCTGCAACACTGTATTTCCTTATAACGTGGTATTCTTACATATTCTTTCGAAAGAAAACTCTCCTGTGTGTTCTCTTTTGAGGCTACACGCTGAGAAATACACGCAACACAAAAGCTTTTCGAGTTACAACGTGTTGTTTAAGAAAAACAAGATAATTTCGCACGATGCGGGATTTCCTTAAAACGTGGTTTTCTGAAAATTTTGACGAAAGAAAATTCTCCTATGGGTTCTCCTTTGAGGCTACACGTTTAGACATACACGCCACACCAAATCTTTTCGAGTTACAACGTGTTGTTTAGGAGATACGAGCTAATTTTGTACGATGCTTTATTTCATCTCGTAAAGTTTAAGGGTTTCCAATATGTACATATTTGTCTTTACTCTGAAACACTGTATTTCCTTATAATGTGGTATTCTTACATATTCTTTTGAGAGAAAACTCTCCTGTGTGTTCTCTTTTGAGGCTACACGGTGAGACATACACGCAACACCAAAGCTTTTCGAGTTACAACGTGTTGTTTAGGAAAAACAAGATAATTTCGCACGATGCAGGATTTCATTAATACGTGGTTTTCTGACAAATAAGACCAAAGAAAATTCTCCTGTGGGTTCTCTTTTTGAGGCTACACGTTTAGACGTACACACCACACCAAATCTTCTCGAGTTACAACGTGTTGTTTAGGAGATACAAGTTAATTTTTAAGGATGCATTATTTCTTCTCCTAAAGTGTTTCCAATATGTACTTATTTGTCTTTACTCTGCAACACTGTATTTCCTTATAACGTGGTATTCTTACATATTATTTCGAGGGAAAACTCTCCTGTGCGTTCTCTTTAGAGGCTAAACGCGTAGACAAACACACAACGCCAAAGATTTTCGAGTTACAATGTGTTCTTTAGGAAAAACAAGATAATTTCGCACGATGCGAGATTTCCATAATACGTGGTTTTCTGAAAAATTTTGACGAAAGAAAGTTCTCCTGTGGGTTCTCTTTTGAGGCTACAAGTGTAGAGGTACGAGCCACACCAAATCTTTTCGAGTTACAACGTGTTGTTTAGGAGATACAAGCTAATTTTGTACGATGCGTTATTTCTTCTCTTAAAGTGTTTCCAATAGGTACGTAGTTGTCTTTACTCTGCAACACTGTATTTCCTTATAACGTGGTATTCTTACATATTCTTTCTAGAGAAAACTCTCCTGTTCGTTCTCTTTTGAGACTACACGCATAGACATAAACGCAACACCAAAGCTTTTCGAGTTACAACGTGTTGTTTAGGAAAAACAAGATAATTTCGCACGATGCGATATTTCCTTAAAACGTGGTTTCTGACAAATTTTGATGAAAGAAAATTCTCCTGTGGGTTCTCGTTTGAGGCTACACTTTTAGACGTACATGTCACACCAAATCTTTTCGAGTTACAACGTGTTGTTTAGGAGATACAAGCTAATTTTTTACGGTGCGTTATTTCTTCTTGTAAAGTGTTTCCAATATGTATGTATTTGTCTTTACTCTGCAACACTGTATTTCCTTATAACATTGTATTCTTACATGTTCTTTCGAGAGAAAACTCTCCTGTGCGTTGTCTTTAGAAGCTACACGCTTAGATAAACACGCAACACCAAAGCTTTTCGAGTTACAACGTGTTGTTTAGGAAAAACAAGATAATTTTAAACGATGCGGGATATCCTTAAAACGTGGTTTTCTGACAAATTTTGACTAAAGAAAGTTCTCCTGTGCATTGTCATTTGAGGCTACAGGTTTAGACGTACACGCCACACCAAATCTTTTCGAGTTATAACTTGTTGTTTAGGTGATACAAGCTAATTTTTTATGAAGCGTTATTTCTTCTTGTAAAGTGTGTCCAATACGTAATTAATTGTCTTTACTCTGCAACACTGTATTTCCTTATAACGTGGTATTCTTACATATTCTTTCAAGGGAAACGTCTCCTGTGCGTTTTCTTTTGGGCTACACGCTTAGACATACACGCAACGCCAAAGCTTTTCGTGTTACAACGTGTTGTTTAGGAAAAACAAGATAATTGAGCACGATGCAAGATTTCCATAAAACGTGGTTCTCTGAAAATTTTTGACGAAAGAAAGTTCTCCTGTGGGTTCTCTTTTGAGGCTACATGTTTAGACGTACACGTCACACCAAATCTTTTCGAGTTACAACGTGTTGTTTAGGAGATACAAGCTGAATTTGTACGATGCGTTATTTCTTCTCATAAAGTGATTCCAATAAGTACTTATTTGTCCTTACTCTACAAAATTGTATTTCCTTATAACGTGGTATTCTTACATATTCTTTTGAGAGAAAACTCTCCTGTGCCTTCTCTTTTGAGGCTCCACACTTACACATACACGCAACACCAAAGCTTTTCGAGTTACAACATGTTGCTTTGGAAAAAGAAGATGATTTCGCACGATGCGGGATTTCCTTAAAACGTGGTTTTCTGAAAAATTTTGAAGAAAGAAAATTCTCCTGTGGGTTATCTTTTGAGGCTACACGTTTAGACGTACACGGCACACCGAATCTTTTCGAGTTACAACGTGTTGTTTCGGAGATACAAGCTAATTTTGTAAGATGCGTTACTTCTGCTCGTAAAGTTTTCCAATATGTACTTATCTGTCTTTACTCTGCAACACTGTATTTCCTTATAACGTTGTATTCTTACATATTATTTTGAGAGAAAACTCTCCTGTGCGTTCTCTTTAGAGGCTACACGCTTAGACATACACGCAACACCAAAGCTTTTTGAGTTACAATGTGTCGTTTAGGAAAAACAAGATAATTTCGCACGATGCGAGATTTCCATAAAACGTGGTTGTCTGAAAAATTTTGACGAAAGAAAGTTCTCCTGTGGGTTCTCTTTTGAGGCTACACGTGTAGAGGTAAGAACCACACCAAATCTTTTCTAGTTACAACGTGTTGTTTAGGAGATACAAGCTAATTTTGTACGATGCATTATTTCTTCTCTTAAAGTGTTTCCAATAGTATTTGTCTGTACTCTGCAACATTATATTTCCTTATAACGTGGCATTCTTACATATTCTTTCGAGAGAAAACTCTCCTGTGCCTTTTCTGTTTTTAGGCTCCACGCTTAGACATACAGGCAAAACCAAAGCTTTTCGAGTTACAGCGTGTTGTTTATGGAAAACAAGATAATTTTGCACGATGCGGGATTTCCTTAAAACGTGGTTTTCTGACAAATTTTGACTAAAGAAAATTCTCCTGTGGCTTCTCTTATGAGGCTACACGTTTAGACGTGCACGCCACACCAAATCCTTTCGAATTACCACGTGTTGTTTAAGAGATACAAGCTAATTTTGTATGATGTGTTATTTCTTTTCATAAAGTGGTTCCAATACGTATGTATTTGTCTTTACTCTGCAACACTGTATTTCCTTATAACGTTGTATTCTTACATGTTCTTTCGAGAGAAAACTCTCCTGTGCATTCTCTTTAGAGGCTACATGCTCAGACATACACGCAACACCAAAGCTTTTCGAGTTACAACGTGTTGTTTAGGAAAAACAAGATAATTTTGCACGATGCGGGATTTCCTTAAAACGTGGTTTTCTGACAAATTTTGACGAAAGAAAGTTCTCCTGTGGGTTCTCTTTTGAGGCTACACGTGTAGCCGTATGAGCCACACCAAATATTTTTGAGTTACAACGTGTTGTTTAGGAGATACAAGCAAATATTGTACGATGTGCTATTTCTTCTCGTAAAGTGTTTCCAATACGTACATATTTGTCTTTACTCTGCAACACTGTATTTCCTTATAACATGGTATTCTTACATATTCTTTAGAGGGAAAACTGTCCTCTTTTGAGGCTACAAGCACGCAACACCAAAGCTTTTCGAGTTACAACATGTTGTTTAAAAAAAAGAAGATGATTTCGCACGATGAGGGATTTCCTAAAAACCTGGTTTTCTGAAAAATTTTGACGAAAGAAAATTCTCCTTTGGGTTCTCATTGAGGTACATATTTAGACGTACACGTCACACCAAATCTTTTTGAGTTACAACGTGTTGTTTAGGAGATACAAGCTAATTTTTTATAATGCGTTAATTCTTGTAAAGTGTTTCCAATACGTATGTATTTGTCTTTACTCTGCAACACTGTATTTCCTTATAACGTGGTATTCTTACATATTCTTTCGAGAGAAAACAATCCTGTGCATTGCCTTTTGAGGCTAAACACTTAGACATACAGGCAACACCAAAGCTTTTTGAGTTACAACGTGTTGTTTTTAAAAAACAAGATAATTTCGCACGATGCTGGATTTCCTTACAACATGGTTTTCTGACAAATTTTGACGAAAGAAAATTATTCTGTTGGTTCTCTTTTGAAGCTTCATGTTTAGACGTGCACGCCACACCTAATCCTTTCGAGTTACCACGTGTTGTTTAGGAGATACAAGCTAATTTTGTACGATGCTTTATTTCTTCTCGTAAAGTGTGTCCAATACGTAAGTATTTGTCTTTACTCTGCAACACTGTATTTCCTTATAACGTGGTATTCTTACACATTCTTTCAAGAGAAAACTATCTTGTGCGTTCCCTTTTGAGGCTACACACTTAGACATACAGGCAACACCAAAGCTTTTCAAGTTACAACGTGTTGTTTATGAAAAACAAGATAATTTCGCACGATGCGGGATTTCCTTAAAACTTGGTGTTCTGACAAATTTTGACGAAAGAAAATTCTCCTGTGGGTTCTCTTTTGAGGCTACATGTTTAGCCGTGCACGCCACACGAAATCCTTTCGAATTATCACGTGTTGTTTTGGAGATACAAGCTAATTGTGTACGATGCGTTATTTCTTCTCGTAAGTGTTTCCTATATGTATGTATTTGTCTTTACTCTGCAACACTGTATTTCCTTATAACATTGTATTCTTACATGTTCTTTTGAGAGAAAACTCTCCGGTGCGTTCTCTTTAGAGGCTACACGCTTAGATATACACGCAACACCAAAGCTTTTCGAGTTACAACGTGTTGTTTAGGAAAAACAAGATAATTTTGCACGATGCGGGATATCCTTAAAACGTGGTTTTCTGACAAATTTTAACGAAAGAAAGTTCTCCTGTGCGTTGTCTTTTGAGGCTACAGGTTTAGACATACACGCCACACCAAATCTTTTCGAGTTATAACTTGTTGTTTAGGAGATACAAGGAAATTTTGTTCGATGCGTTATTTCTTCTTGTAAAGTGTGTCCAATACGTACTTAATTGTCTTTACTCTGCAACACTGTACTTCCTTATAACGTGGTATTCTTACATATTCTTTCGAGGGAAACGTCTCCTGTGCGTTCTCTTTTGGGCTACATGCTTAGACATACACGCAACACCAAAGCTTTTCGAGTTACAACGTGTTGTTTAGGAAAAACAAGATAATTTCGCATGATGCGAGATTTCCATAAAACGTGGTTTTCTGAAAAATTTTGACGAAAGAAAGTTCTCCTGTGGGTTCTCTTTTGAGGCTACATGTTTAGACGTACACGTCACACCAAATCTTTTTGAGTTACAACGTGTTGTTTAGGAGATACAAGCTAATTTTTTACGATGCGTTATTTCTTCTCATAAAGTGTTTCCAATAAGTACTTATTTGTCTTTACTTTGCAAAATTGTATTTCCTTATAACGTGGTATTCTTACATATTCTTTCGAGAGAAAACTCTCCTATGCCTTCTCTTTTGAGGCTCCACGCTTACACATACACGCAACACCAAAGCTTTTCGAGTTACAACATGTTGCTTAGGAAAAAGAAGATGATTTCGCACGATGCGGGATTTCCTTAAATCGTGGTTTTCTGAAAAATTTTGAAGAAAGACAATTCTCCTGTGGGTTCTCTTTTAAGGCTACACATTTAGACATACACGGCACACCAAATCTTTTCGAGTTACAACATGTTGTTTCGGAGATACAAGCTAATTTTGTAAGATGCGTTACTTCTGCTCGTAAAGTTTTCCAATACGTACTTATTTGTCTTTACTCTGCAACACTGTATTTCCTTATAACGTTGTATTCTTACATATTCTTTCGAGAGAAAACTCTCCTGTGCGTTCTCTTTACAGGCTACACGCTTTGACATACACGCAACGCCAAAGCTTTTTGAGTTACAATGTGTCGTTTAGGAAAACAAGATAATTTCGCACGATGCGAGATTTCCATAAAACGTGGTTGTCTGAAAAATTTTGACGAAATAAAGTTCTCCTGTGGGTTCTCTTTTGAGGCTACACGTGTAGAGGTAAGAGCCACACCAAATTTTTTCCAGTTACAACGTGTTGTTTAAGAGATACAAGCTAATTTTGTACGATGCATTATTTCTTCTCTTAAAGTGTTTCCAATAGTATTTGTCTGTACTCTGCAACATTATATTTCCTTATAACGTGGTATACTTACATATTCTTTCGAGAGAAAACTCTCCTGTGCCTTCTCTTTTGAGGCTCCACGCTTAGACATACAGGCAACACCATAGCTTTTCGAGTTACAACGTGTTGTTTATGGAAAACAAGATAATTTTGCACGATGCGGGATTTCCTTAAAACGTGGTTTTCTGACAAATTTTGACTAAAGAAAATTCTCCTGTGGCTTCTCTTTTGAGGCTACACATTTAGACGTGCACGCCACACCAAATCCTTTCGAGTTACCACGTGTTGTTTAAGAGAATCAAGCTAATTTTGTATGATGCGTTATTTCTTTTCGTAAAGTGGTTCCAATACGTATGTATTTGTCTTTACTCTGCAACACTGTATTTCCTTATAACGTTGTATTCTTACATGTTTTTTCGAGAGAAACTCTCCTGTGCATTCTCTTTAGAGGCTACATGCTCAGACATACACGCAACACCAAAGCTTTTCGAGTTACAACGTGTTGTTTAGGAAAAACAAGATAATTTTGCACGATGCGGGATTTCCTTAAAACGTGGTTTTCTGACAAATTTTGACGAAAGAAAGTTCTCCTGTGGGTTCTCCTTTGAGGCTACACGTGTAGCCGTACGAGCCACACCAAGTATTTTTGAGTTACAACGTGTTGTTTAGGAGATACAAGCAAATATTGTACGATGCGCTATTTCTTCTCGTAAAATGTTTCCAATACGTACATATTTGTCTTTACTCTGCAACACTGTATTTCCTTATAACATGGTATTCTTACATATTCTTTCGAGGGAAAACTCTCCTGTGCATTCTCTTTTGAGGCTACACGATTAGACAAACACGCAACACCAAAGCTTTTCGAGTTACAACATGTTGTTTAGGAAAAAGAAGATGATTTCGCATGATGAGGGATTTCCTAAAAACCTGGTTTTCTGAAAAATTTTGAGGAAAGAAAATTCTCTTTTGGGTTCTCTTTTGAGGCTACATATTCAGACGTACACGTCACACCAAATCTTTTCGAGTTACAACGTGTTGTTTAGGAGATACAAGCTAATTTTTTATAATGCGTTAATTCTCGTAAAGTGTTTCCAATACGTACGTATTTGTCTTTACTCTGCAACACTGTATTTCCTTATAACGTGGTATTCTTACATATTCTTTCAAGAGAAAACTATCCTGTGCATTCCCATTTGAGGCTAAACACTTAGACAAAGAGGCAACACCAAAGCTTTTTGAGTTACAACGTGTTGTTTTTAAAAAAACAAGATAATTTCGCACGATGCTGGATTTCCTTACAACATGGTTTTCTGACAAATTTTGACGAAAGAAAATTATTTTGTTGGTTCTCTTTTGAAGCTTCATGTTTAGACGTGCACGCCACACCTAATCCTTTCGAGTTACCACGTGTTGTTTAGGAGATACAAGCTAATTTTGTACGATGCTTTATTTATTCTCGTAAAGTGTGTCCAATACGTACGTATTTGTCTTTACTCTGCAACACTGTATTTCCTTATAACGTGGTATTCTTACATATTCTTTCGAGAGAAAACTATCTTGTGCGTTCCCTTTTGAGGCTACACACTTAGACATACAGGCAACACCAAAGCTTTTCAAGTTACAACGTGTTGTTTATGAAAAACAAGATAATTTCGCACGATGCGGGATTTCCTTAAAACGTGGTTTTCTGACAAATTTTAACGAAAGAAAGTTCTCCTTTGCGTTATCTTTTGAGGCTACAGGTTTAGACGTACACGCCACACCAAATCTTTTCGAGTTATAACTTGTTGTTTAGGAGATACAAGCAAATTTTTTTCGATGCGTTATTTCTTCTTGTAAAGTGTGTCCAAAACGTACTTAATTGTCTTTACTCTGCAACACTGTATTTCCTTATAACGTTGTATTCTTACATATTCTTTCGAGGGAAACCTCTCCTGTGCGTTCTCTTTTGGGCTACACGCTTAGACATACACGCAACGCCAAAGTTTTTCGAGTTACAACGTGTTGTTTAGGAAAAACAAGATAATTTCGCATGATGCGAGATTTCCATAAAACGTGGTTTTCTGAAAAATTTTTACGAAAGAAAGATCTCCTGTGGGTTCTCTTTTGAGGCTCTACGTGTAGGGGTATGAGCCACACCAAATCCTTTCGAGTTACAACGTGTTGTTTAGGAGATACAAGCTAATTTAGTACAATGCGTTATTTCTTCACTTAAAGTGTTTCCAATACGTACTTAATTGTCTTTACTCTGCAACACTATATTTGCCTATAACGTGGTATTCTTACATATTCTTTCGAGAGAAAACTCTCCTGTGCAATCTCATTTGAGGCTACAAGCTTAGACATACACGCAACACCAAAGCTTTTCAAGTTACAACGTGTTGTTTAGGAAAAACAAGATAATTTCGCACGATGCGAGATTTCCGTAAAACGTGGTTTCTGACAAATTTTGATGAAAGAAAATTCTCCTGCGGGTTTTCTTTTGAGGCTACACATTTAGACATACACGTGACGCCAAATCTTTTCGAGTTATAACGTATTGTTTAGGAGACACAAGTTAATTTTGTACGATGCGTTATTACTTCTCGTAAAGTGTTTACAATATGTACTTATTTGTCTTTACTCTGCAAAATTGTATTTCCTTATAACATGGTATTATTACATATTCTTTCGAGGGAAAACTCTCCTGTGCCTTCTCTTTTGAGGCTCCATCCTTACACATACACGCAACACCAAAGCTTTTCGAGTTACAACATGTTGTTTAGGAAAAAGGAGATGATTTTGCAAGATGCGGGATTAGCTTAAAACGTGGTTTCCTGAAAAATTTTGACGAAAGAAAATTCTCCTGTGTGTTCTCTTTTGAGGCTACATATTTAGACGTACATGCCACACCAAATCTTTTCGAATTACAACGTGTTGTTTAGGAGATACAAGCTAATTTTGTACAATGCGTTAATTCTTCTCGTAAAGTGTTTCCGATATGTACGTATTTGTCTTTACTCTGCAACACTGTATTTCCTTAAAACGTGATTTTCTTACATATTCTTTCGAGAGAAAACTATCCTGTGCGTTCCCTTTTGAGGCTACACACTTAGACATACAGGTAACACCAAAGCTTTTCGAGTTACAACGTGTTGTTTATGAAAAACAAGATAATTTCGCACGATGCGGGATTTCCTTAAAACGTGGTTTTCTGACAATTTTTGACGAAAGAAAATTCTCCTGTGGGTTCTCTTTTGAGGCTTCACGTTTAGACGTGCACGCCACACCAAATCCTTTCGAGTTACCACGTGTTGTTTAGGAGATACAAGCTAATTTTGTACGATGCGTTATTTCTTCTCATAAAGTGTTTCCAATACGTACATATTTGTCTTTACTCTGCAACACTGTATTTCCTTATAACGTGGTATTCTTACATATTCTGTCGCGAGAAAACTATCCTGTGCATTCCCTTTTGAGGCTACACAATTGGACATACAGGCAACACCAAAACTTTTCGAGTTACAACGTGTTGTTTATGAAAAACAAGATAATTTCGCACGATGCGGGATTTCCGTAAAAAGTGGTGTTCTGACAAATTTTGACGAAAGAAAATTCTCCTGTTGGTTCTCTTTTGAGGCTACACGTTTAGACGTGCACGCCACACCAAATCTTTTCGAGTTACCACGTGTTGTTTAGGAGATACAAGCTAATTTTTTACGAAGCGTTATTTTTTCTCGTAAAGTGTTTCCAAAAAGTATGTATTTGTCTTTATTCTGCAACACTGTATTTCCTTATAACGTTGTATTCTTACATGTTCTTTCGAGAGAAAAATCTCCTGTGCGTTCTCTTAAGTGGCTACACGCATAGACATACACGCAATACCAAAGCTTTGCGAGTTACAACGTGTTGTTTGGGAAAAACAAGATAATTTTCACGATGCGGGATATCTTTAAAACGTGGTTTTCTGACAAATTTTAACGAAAGAAAGTTCTCCTGTGCGTTGTCTTTTGAGGCTACAGGTTTAGACGTACACGCCACACCAAATCTTTTCGAGTTATAACGTGTTGTTTAGGAGATACAAGCAAAATTTTTACGATGCGTTACTTCTTCTCCTAAAGTGATTCCAATATGTACTTATTTGTCTTTACTCTGCAACACTGTATTTCCTTATAACGTGGTATTCTTACATATTCTTTCGAGAGAAAACTCTCCTGTGCATTCTCTTTTGAGGCTACACGCTTAGACAAACACTCAACACCAAAGCTTTTCGATTTACACCGTGTTGTTTAGGAAAAACAAGATAATTTTGCACGATGCGAGATTTCCTTAAAACGTGTTTTCTGACAAATTTTGATGAAAGAAAATTCTCCTGTGAGTTCCCTTTTGAGGCTACACGTTTAGACGTACACGTCACACCAAATCCTTTCGAGTTACAACGTGTTGTTTAGGAGATACAAGCTAATTTTTTACGATGCGTTATTTCTTCTCGTAAAATGTGTCCAATACGTACTTATTTGTCTTTACTCTGCAACACTGTATTTCCTTATAACGTGGTATTCTTACATATTCTTTCAAGAGAAAACTCTCCTGTGCGTTCTCTTTTGAGGCTACACGCTTAGACATACACGCAGCACCAAAGCTTTCCGAGTTACAACGTGTTGTTTAGGAAAAACAAGATAATTTCCACGATGCGGGATTTCCATAAAACGTGGTTTTCTGACAAATTTTGACGAAAGAAAATTCTCCTGTGAGTTCTCTTTTGAGGCTACACGTTTAGACGTACACGCCACACCAAATCTTTTCGAGTTACATCGTGTTGTTTAGGAGATACAAGCTAATTTTGTACGATGCGTTATTACTTCTCGTAAAGTGTTTCCAATACCTACGTATTTGTCTTTACTCTGCAACACTGTATTTCCTTATAACGTGGTATTCTTATATATTCTTTCGAGAGAAATCTCTCCTGTGCATTCTCTTTTGAGGCCACAAGTTTATACATACACGCAACACCAAAGCTTTTCGAGTTACGAAGTGTTGTGTAGGAAAAACAAGATAATTTCGCACAATGCGGGATTTCCTTAATACGTGCATTCTGACAAATTTTGACGAAAGAAAATTCTCCTGTGTGTTCTCTTTTGAGGCTACATATTTAGACGTACACGCCACACCAAATCTTTTCAAATTACAACGTATTGTTTAGGAGATACAAGCTAATTTTGTACAATGCGTTAATTCTTCTCGTAAAGTGTTTCCAATACATACATATTTGTCTTTACTCTGCAACACTGTATTTCTTAAAACGTGGTTTTCTTACATATTCTTTCAAGAGAAAACTATCCTGTGCATTCCCTTTTGAGGCTACATACTTAGACATACAGGCAACAACAAAGCTTTTCGAGTTACAACGTGATGTTTATGAAAAACAAGATAATTTCGCACGATGCGGGATTTCCTTAAAACGTGGTTTTCTGACAAATTTTGACGAAAGAAAATTCTCCTGTGGGTTCTCTTTTGAGGCTTCACGTTTAGACGTGCACGCCACACCAAATCCTTTCGAGTTACCACGTGTTGTTTAGGAGATACAAGCTAATTTTGTACGCTGCGTTATTTCTTCTCATAAAGTGTTTCCAATACGTACGTATTTGTCTTTACTCTGCAACACTGTATTTCCTTATAACGTGGTATTCTTACATATTCTGTCGAGAGAAAACTATCCTGTGCGTTCCCTTTTGAGGCTACACACTTAGACATACAGGCAACACCAAAACCTTTCGAGTTACAACGTGTTGTTTATGAAAAACTAGATAAGTTCACACGATGTGGGATTTCCTTAAAACGTGGTGTTCTGACAAATTTTGACGAAAGAAAATTCTCCTGTTGGTTCTCTTTTGAGGCTACACGTTTAGACGTGCACGCCACACCAAATCTTTTCGAGTTACCACGTGTTGTTTAGGAGATACAAGCTAATTTTTTACGATGCATTATTTCTTCTCGTAAAGTGTTTCCAATAAGTAAGTATTTGTCTTTACTCTGCAACACTGTATTTCCTTATAACGTTGTATTCTTACATGTTCGTTCGAGAGAAAAATCTCCTGTGCCTTCTCTTAAGTGGCTACACGCATAGACATACACGCAGCACCAAAGCTTTTCGAGTTACAACGAGTTGTTTAGGAAAAACAAGATAATTTTGCACGATGCGGGATATCCTTAAAACGTGGTTTTCTGACAAATTTTGACAAAAGAAAGTTCTCCTGTGGGTTCTCTTTTGAGGCTACACGTTTAGACGTATGAGCCACACCAAATCTTTTCGAGTTACAACGTGTTGT
This sequence comes from Apodemus sylvaticus, assembly GCF_947179515.1. Taxonomy (NCBI): domain Eukaryota; kingdom Metazoa; phylum Chordata; class Mammalia; order Rodentia; family Muridae; genus Apodemus; species Apodemus sylvaticus. Next base: position 12,883 of record NW_026263286.1, read on the forward strand.
TTACGAGATAAAAGCAAATTTTTTTACGATGCGTTATTTCTTCTCCTAAAGTGTTTCCAATATATACTTATTTGTCTTTACTCTGCAACACTGTATTTCCTTATAACGTGGTATTCTTACATATTCTTTCGAGAGAAAACTCTCCTGTGCGTTATCTTTTGAGGCCACACGTTTAGACATACACGCAACACCAAAGCTTTTCGAGTTACAATGTGTTGTTTAGGAAAAACAAGATAATTTCGCACAATGCGGGATTTCCTTAAAACGTGGTTTTCTGACAAATTTTGACGAAAGAAAATTCTCCTGTGGGTTCTCTTTTGAGGCTACACGTTTCAACTTACACGTCACACTAAATCCTTCGAGTTACAACGTGTTGTTTAGGAAATACAAGCTAATTTTGTACGATGTATTATTCCTTCTCGTAAAGTGTTTCCAATAAGTAAGTATCTGTCTTTACTCTGCAACACTGTATTTCCTTATAACGTGGTATTCTTACATATTCTTTCGAGAGAATACTCTACTGTGCATTCTCTTTTGAGGCTACATGCTTAGACATACACGCAACACCAAAGCTTTTCGAGTTACAACGTGTTGTTTAGGAAAAACAAGATAATTTCGCATGATGCAGGACTTCCTTAAAACGTGGTTTTCTGAAAAAATTTTGACCAAAGAAAATTCTCCTGTGGGTTCTCTTTTGAGGCTACGCATTTAGATGTAAACACCACACCAAATATTTTCGAGTTACAACGTGTTGTTTACACCAAAGCTTTTCGAGTTACAACGTGTTGTTTAGGAAAAACAAGATAATTTCGCACGATGCGGGATTTCCTTAAGACGTGGTTTTCCGACGTATTTTGACGAAAGAAAATTCTCCTGTGGCTTCTCTTTTGAGGCTACACGTTTCAACATACACGCCACACAAAATCTTTTCGCGTTACACCGTGTTGTTTATGAAATACAAGCTAATTTTGTATGATGTATTATTCCTTCTCGTAAAGTGTTTCCAATATGTATTTATCTGTCTTTACTGTGCAACACTGTATGTCCTTATAACGTGGTATTCTTACATATTCTTTCGAGAGAATACTCTCCTGTGCGTTCTCTTTTGAGGCTACACGCTTAGACATACATGCAAAACCAAAGCTTTTCGAGTTACAACGTGTTGTTTAGGAAAAACAAGATAATTTCGCACGATGCGGGGTTTCCATAAAACGTGGTTTTCTGAAAAAATTTTGATCAACGAAAATTCTCCTGTGGGTTCTCTTTGAGGCTACACCTTTAGATAAACACCACACCAAATCCTTTTGAGTTACAACGTGTTGTTTAGGAGATACAAGCTAATTTTTTACCATGTGTTATTTCTTCTCGTAAAGTGTTTCCAATACGTACATATTTGTCTTTACTCTGCAACACTGTTTTTCCATATAACGTGGAATAACAAATAGTACAAAATTAGCTTGTATCTCCTAAACAACACGTTATAACTCGAAAGGATTTGGTGTGGCCTGTACGTCTAAACGTGTACCCTCAAAAGAGAACCCACGTTTTAAGGAAATCCCGCATCGTGCGCAATTATCTTCTTTTTCCTAAACAACACGTTTTAACTCCAAAAGCTTTGGTGTTGCGTGTATGTCTAAGCGTGTAGCCTCAAAAGAGAACGCACAAAAGAGTTTTCTCTCGAAAGAGTATGTAAGAATACCACTTTACAAGGAAATACAGTGTCGCAGAGTAAAGGCAAATACATACGTATTGGAAACACTTTACGAGAAGAAATAACGCAACGTACAAAATTAGCTTGTATCTCCTAAACAACACGTTGTAACTCGAAAAGATTTGGTGTGGCCTGTACGTCTAAACGTGTAGCCTCAAAAGAGAACCCACAGGAGAATTTTCTTTCGTCAAAATTTTTCAGAAAACCACGTTTTAAGGAAATCCCGCTTTAAGGAAATCCTAAACAACACGTTGTAACTCGAAAAGCTTTGGTGTTGCGTGTATTTTTAAGCGTGTAGCCTCAAAAGAGAACGCACAGGAGAGTTTTTTCTCGATAGAATTTGTAAGGATACCACGTTATAAGGAAATACAGTGTTGCAGAATAAAGACAAATACGTATGTATTGGAAACACATAAACTTTACGAGATGAAATAAAGCATCGTACAAAAATAGCTTGTATCTCCTAAACAACACGTGGTAACTCAAAAAGATTTGGTGTGGCATGCACGTCTAAATGTGTAGCCTCAACAGAGAACCCACAGGAGAATTTTCTTACGTCAAAATTTGTCAGAAAACCACTTTTTAAGGAAATCCCGCATCGTGGGAAATTATCTTGTTTTTCCTAATCAACACGTTGTAACTCGAAAAGCTTTGGTGGTGCATGTATGTCTAAGCGTGTAGCCTCCAAAGAGAACACACAGGATAGTTTTCTCTCGAAAGAATATGTAAGAATACCACGTTATAAGGAAATGCAGTGTTGCAGAGTATAGACAAATATGTACTTATTGGAAACACTTTACGAAAAGAAATAACGCATCATGCAAACTTAGCTTGTATCTCCTAAACAACATGTTGTATCTCGAAAAGATTTGGTGTGGCATGAACGACTAAACGTGTAGCCTCAAAGGAGAACCCACAGGAGAGCTTTCTTTCGTCAAAATTTGTCAGAAAACCACGTTTTAAGGAAATCCTGCATCCTGCGAAATTATCTTGTTTTTCCTAAACAACATGTTGTAACTCGAAAAGCTTTGGTGTGGCGTATATGTCTAAGTGTGTAGCCTCAAAAGAGAACCCACAGGAGAGTTTTCTCCCGAAAGAATATGTAGGAATACCTCGTTATAAGGAAATACAGTGTTGCAGAGTAAAGACAAATAAATACTTATTGGAAACACATAAACTTTACGAGAAGAAATAAGACATAGTACAAAATTAGCTTGTATATCCTAAACAACACGTTATAACTCGAAAGGATTTGGTGTTGCGTGTATGTCTAAGCATGTAGCCTCAAAAGAGAATGCACAGGAGAGTTTTCTCTCGAAAGAATATGTAAGAATACCACGTTATAAGGAAACATATTGCTGCAGAGTAAAGACAAATACATACGTTTTGGAAACACATTATGAGAAGAAATAATGCATGGTACAAAATTAGCTTGTATCTCCCAAACAACACGTGGTAACTCAAAAAGATTTGGTGTGGCGTGCACATCTAAACGTGTAGCCTCAAAAGAGAACCCACAGTACAATTTTCTTTCGTCAAAATTTGTCAGAAAACCATGTTTTAAGGAAATCCCGCATCGTGCGAAATTATCTTGTTTTTTTTAATCAACACGTTGTAACTCGAAAAGCTTTGGTGGTGCGTGTATATCTAAGCGTGTAGCCTCCAAAGAGAATGCACAGGATAGTTTTCTCTCGAAAGAATATGTAAGAATACCACGTTATAAGGAAATACAGTGTTGCAGAATTTAGACAAATATGTACTTATTGGAAACACTTTAGGAGAAGAAATAACACATCATGCAAAATTAGCTTGTATCTCCTAAACAAAACGTTGTAACTCGACAAGATTTGGTGTGGCGTGTATGTCTAAACGTGTAGCCTCAAAAGAGAAACCACAGGAGACTTTTCTTTCGTCTAAATTTGTCAGAAAACCACGTTTTAAGGAAATACCTCATCGTGCGAAATTATCTTGTTTTTCCTAAACAACATGTAACTCGAAAAGCTTTGGTGGTGCGTGTATGTCTAAGCGTGTAGCCTCAAAAGAGAATGCACAGGAGAGTTTTCTTCCGAAAGAATATGTAGGAATACAACGTTATAAGGAAATACAGTGTTGCAGAGTAAAGACAAATGCATACTTATTGGAAACATATTATGAGAAGAAATAATGCATGGTACAAAATTTGCTTGTATCTCCTAAACAACACGTGGTAACTCAAAAAGATTTGGTGTGGCGTGCACGTCTAAATGTGTAGCCTCAAAAGAGAACCCACAGCAGAATTTTCTTACGTCAAAATTAGTCAGAAAACCACATTTTAAGGAAATCCCGCATCGTGCGAAATTATCCTGTTTTTCCTAATCAACACGTTGTAACTCGAAAAGCTTTGGTGTTGCGTGTATGTCTAAGCGTGTAGCCTCCAAAGAGCACGCACAGGATAGTTTTCTCTCGAAAGAATATGTAAGAATACCAGTTATAAGGAAATACAGTGTTGCAGAGTATAGACAAATATGTACTTATTGGAAACACTTTACGAGAAGAAATAACGCATCATGCAAAATTAGCTTGTATCTCCTGAACAACACGTTGCAACTCGAAACGATTTGGTGTGGCGTGAACGACTAAACGTGTAGCCTCAAAGGAGAACCCACAGGAGGGTTTTCTTTCGTCAAAATTTGTCAGAAAACCACGTTTTAAGGAAATCCTGCATCGTGCGAAATTATCTTGTTTTTCCTAAACAACATGTTGTAACTCGAAAAGCTTTGATGTTGCGTATATGTCTAAGCGTGTAGCCTCAAAAGAGAACGTACAGGAGAGTTTTCTCCCAAAGAATATGTAGGAATATCACGTTATAAGGAAATACAGTGTTGCAGAGTAAAGACAAATACATACTTATTGGAAACACTTAAACTTTACGAGAAGAAATAAAACATAGTAAAAAATTAGCTTGTATATCCTAAACAACACGTTATAATTCGAAAGGATTTGGTGTGGCGTGTACGTCTAAACGTGCAGCCTCAAAAAAGAACCCACAGAAGAATTTTCTTTCGTCAAAATTTGTCAGAAAACCACGTTTTACAGAAATCCCGCATCATGCGAAATTATCTTGTTTTTCCTAAACAACACGCTGTAACTCGAAAAGCTTTGGTGTTGCGTGAATGTCTAAGCGTGTAGCCTCCAAAGAGAACACACAGGAGAGTTTTCTCTCGAAAGAATATGTAAGAATATCACGTTATAAGGAAATACAGTGTTGCAGAGTAGAGGCAAATACATACGTATTGGAAACACTTAAACTTTACGAGAATAAATAATTCATCTTTAAAAAATTAGCTTGTATCTCCTAAACAACAAGTTGTAACTCAAAAAGATTTGGTGTGGCGTGTACGTCTAAGGTGTAGCCTCAAAAGAGAACGCACAGGGGAGTTTTCTCCCGAAAGCATATGTAGGAATACCACGTTATAAGGAAATACAGTGCTGCAGAGTACAAATACATACTTATTAGAAACAGTTAAGCTTTACGAGAAGAAATAACACATAGTACAAAATTAGCTTGTATATCCTAAACAACACGTTATAACTCGAAAGGATTTGGTGTGGCGTGTGCGTCTAAACGTGTAGCCTCAAAAGAGAACCCACAGGAGAATTTTCTTTCGTCAACACTTTTCAGAAAACCACGTTTGAAGGGAATCCCGCATCATGCGAAATTATCTTGCTTTTCCTAAACATGTTGTAACTAGAAAAGCTTTGGTGTTGCGTGAATATCTAAGCGTATAACCTCCAAAGAGAACGCACAGGAGAGTTTTCTCTCGAAAGAATATGTAAGAATACCACGTTATAATGAAATACAGTGTGGCAGAGTAAAGTAAAATATGTACGTAATGGAAGCACTTTATGAGAGAAATAACGCATCTTGCAAAATTAGCTTGTATGTCCTAAACAACACGTTGTGACTCGAAAAGATTTGGTGTGGCCTGTACGTCTAAAAGTGTAGCCTCAAAAGAGAACCCACAGGAGAGTTTTCTTTCGTCAAAATTTGTCAGAAAACCACGTTTTAAGGAAATCCTGCATCGTGCAAAATTATCTTGTTTTTCCTAATCAACACGTTGTAACTCGAAAAGCTTTGGTGGTGCGTGTATGTCTAAGCGTGTAGCCTCCAAAGAGAAGGCACAGGATAGTTTTCTCTCGAAAGAATATGTAAGAATACCACGTTATAAGGAAATACAATGTTGCAGAATTTAGACAAATATGTACTTATTGGAAACACTTTAGGAGAAGAAATAACGCATCATGCAAAATTAGCTTGTATCTCCTAAACAACACGTTTTAACTCGACAAGATTTGGTGTGGCGTGTATGTCTAAAGGTGTAGCCTCAAAAGAGAACCCACAGGAGAGTTTTCTTTCGTCAAAATTTGTCAGAAAACCACGTTTTAAGGAAATACCGCATCGTGCGAAATTATCTTGTTTTTCCTAAACAACATGTTGTAACTCGAAAAGCTATGGTGTTGCGTGTATGTCTAAGCATGTAGCCTCAAAAGAGAACGCACAGGAGAGTTTTCTTCCGAAAGAATATGGAGGAATACCACGTTATAAGGAAATACAGTGTTGCAGAGTAAAGACAAATGCATACTTATTGGAAACACTTAAGCTTTACGAGAGGAAATAACACATAGAAAAATTAGTTTGTATATCCTAAACAACACGTTATAACTTGAAAAGATTAGGTGTGGCGTGTACGTCTAAACGTGTAGCCTCAAAAGAGAACCCACAGGAGAATTTTCTTTCATCAATATTTTTCAGAAAACCACGTTTTAAGGAAATCCCGCATCATGCGAAATTATCTTGTTTTTCCTAAACAACACGTTGTAACTCGAAAAGCTTTGGTGTTGCGTGAATGTCTAAGTGTGTAGCCTCCAAAGAAAACGCACAGGAGAGTTTTCTCTCGAAAGAATATGTAAGAATACCACGTTATAAGGAAATACAGTGTTGCAGAGTAGAGGCAAATATATACATATTGGAAACACTTAAACTTTAAGAGAAGAAATAATTCATCGTTAAAAAATAAGCTTGTATCTCCTAAACAACAAGTTGTAACTCAAAAAGATTTGGTGTGGCGTGTACGTCTAAACGTGTAGCCTCAAAAGAGAACGCACAGGAGAGTTTTCTCCCGAAAGAATATGTAGGAATACTACTTTATAAGGAAATACAGTGTTGCAGAGTAAAGACAAATGCATACTTATTGGAAACACTTAAGCTTTACGAGAGGAAATAACACATAGTAAAAATTAGTTTGTATATCTTAAACAACACGTTATAACTTGAAAGGATTAGGTGTGGCGTGTACGTCTAAACGTGTAGCCTCAAAAGAGAACCCACAGGAGAATTTTCTTTCATCAATATTTGTCAGAAAACCACGTTTTAAGGAAATCACGCATCATGCGAAATTATCTTGTTTTTCCTAAACAACACGTTGTAACTCGAAAAGCTTTGGTGTTGCGTGAATGTCTAAGCGTGTAGCCTCAAAAGAGAACGCACAGGAGAGTTTTCTTCCAAAAGAATATGTAGGAATACCACGTTATAAGATAATACAGTGTTGCAGAGTAAAGACAAATGCATTCTTATTGGAAACACTTACGCTTTACGAGAAGAAATAACACATAGTAAATATTAGTTTATATATCCTAAACAACACGTTATAACTCGAAAGGATTTGGTGTGGCGTGTACGTCTAAACGTGTAGCCTCAAAAGAGAACCCACAGAAGAATTTTCTTTCATCAAAATTTGTCAGGAAACCACGTTTTAAGGAAATCCCGCATCATGCGAAATTATCTTGTTTTTCCTAAACAACACGTTCTAACTCGAAAAGCTTTGGTGTTGCGTGAATGTCTAAGCGTGTAGCCTCAAAAGAGAACGCACAGGAGAGTTTTCTTCCAAAAGATTATGTAGGAATACCACGTTATAAGATAATACAGTGTTGCAGAGTAAAGACAAATGCATTCTTATTGGAAACACTTACGCTTTACGAGAAGAAATAACACATAGTAAATATTAGTTTATATATCCTAAACAACACGTTATAACTCGAAAGGATTTGGTGTGGCGTGTACGTCTAAACGTGTAGCCTCAAAAGAGAACCCACAGAAGAATTTTCTTTCATCAAAATTTGTCAGAAAACCACGTTTTAAGGAAATCCCGCATCATGCGAAATTATCTTGTTTTTCCTAAACAACACGCTGTAACTCGAAAAGCTTTGGTGTTGCGTGAATGTCTAAGCGTGTAGCCTCCAAAGAGAACGCACAGGAGAGTTTTCTCTCGAAAGAATATGTAAGAATACCACGTTATAAGGAAATACAGTGTTGCAGAGTAGAGGCAAATATATACATATTGGAAACACTTAAAATTTAAGAGAAGAAATAATTCATCGTTAAAAAATAAGCTTGTATCTCCTAAACAACAAGTTGTAACTCAAAAAGATTTGGTGTGGCGTGTACGTCTAAACGTGTAGCCTCAAAAGAGAATGCACAGGAGAGTTTTCTCCCGAAAGAATATGTAGGAATACTACGTTATAAGGAAATACAGTGTTGCAGAGTAAAGACAAATGCATACTTATTGGAAACACTTAAGCTTTACGAGAGGAAATAACACATAGTAAAAATTAGTTTGTATATCTTAAACAACACGTTATAACTTGAAAGGATTAGGTGTGGCGTGTACGTCTAAACGTGTAGCCTCAAAAGAGAACCCACAGGAGAATTTTCTTTCATCAATATTTGTCAGAAAACCACGTTTTAAGGAAATCACGCATCATGCGAAATTATCTTGTTTTTCCTAAACAACACGTTGTAACTCGAAAAGCTTTGGTGTTGCGTGAATGTCTAAGCGTGTAGCCTCAAAAGAGAACGCACAAGAGAGTTTTCTTCCAAAAGAATATGTAGGAATACCACGTTATAAGATAATACAGTGTTGCAGAGTAAAGACAAATGCATTCTTATTGGAAACACTTACGCTTTATGAGAAGAAATAACACATAGTAAATATTAGTTTATATATCCTAAACAACACGTTATAACTCGAAAGGATTTGGTGTGGCGTGTACGTCTAAACGTGTAGCCTCAAAAGAGAACCCACAGAAGAATTTTCTTTCATCAAAATTTGTCAGGAAACCACGTTTTAAGGAAATCCCGCATCATGCGAAATTATCTTGTTTTTCCTAAACAACACGTTCTAACTCGAAAAGCTTTGGTGTTGCGTGAATGTCTAAGCGTGTAGCCTCAAAAGAGAACGCACAGGAGAGTTTTCTTCCAAAAGAATATGTAGGAATACCACGTTATAAGATAATACAGTGTTGCAGAGTAAAGACAAATGCATTCTTATTGGAAACACTTACGCTTTATGAGAAGAAATAACACATAGTAAATATTAGTTTATATATCCTAAACAACACGTTATAACTCGAAAGGATTTGGTGTGGCATGTACGTCTAAAAGTGTAGCCTCAAAAGAGAACCCACAGAAGAATTTTCTTTCATCAAAATTTGTCAGAAAACCACGTTTTAAGGAAATCCCGCATCATGCGAAATTATCTTGTTTTTCCTAAACAACACGCTGTAACTCGAAAAGCTTTGGTGTTGCGTGAATGTCTAAGCGTGTAGCCTCCAAAGAGAACGCACAGGAGAGTTTTCTCTCGAAAGAATATGTAAGAATACCACGTTATAAGGAAATACAGTGTTGCAGAGTAGAGGCAAATATATACATATTGGAAACACTTAAAATTTAAGAGAAGAAATAATTCATCGTTAAAAAATAAGCTTGTATCTCCTAAACAACAAGTTGTAACTCAAAAAGATTTGGTGTGGCGTGTACGTCTAAACGTGTAGCCTCAAAAGAGAACGCACAGGAGAGTTTTCTCCCGAAAGAATATGTAGGAATACTACGTTATAAGGAAATACAGTGTTGCAGAGTAATGACAAATACATTCTTATTGGAAACATTTAAACTTTACGAGAAGAAATAACACATAGTACAAAATTAGCTTGTATATCCTAAACAACACGTTAGAACTCGAAAGGATTTGGTGTGGCGTGTACGTCTAAACGTGAAGCCTCAAAACAGAACCCACAGGAGAATTTTCTTTCGTCAAAATTTGTCAGAAAACCACGTTTTAAGGAAATCCCCATCATGCGAAATTATCTTGTTTTTCCTAAACCACACGTTGTAACTCGAAAAGCTTTGGAGTTGCGTGAATGTCTAAGCGTGTAGCCTCCAAAGAGAACGCACAGGAGAGTTTTCTTCCAAAAGAATATGTAGGAATACCACGTTATAAGATAATACAGTGTTGCAGAGTAAAGACAAATGCATTCTTATTGGAAACACTTACGCTTTACGAGAAGAAATAACACATAGTAAATATTAGTTTATATATCCTAAACAACACATTATAACTCGAAAGGATTTGGTGTGGCGTGTACGTCTAAACGTGTAGCCTCAAAAGAGAACCCACAGAAGAATTTTCTTTCATCAAAATTTGTCAGGAAACCACGTTTTAAGGAAATCCCGCATCATGCGAAATTATCTTGTTTTTCCTAAACAACACGTTCTAACTCGAAAAGCTTTGGTGTTGCGTGAATGTCTAAGCGTGTAGACTCCAAAGAGAACGCACAGGAGAGTTTTCTCTCGAAAGAATATGTAAGAATACCACGTTATAAGGAAATACAGTGTTGCAGAGTAGAGGCAAATATATACATATTGGAAACACTTAAAATTTAAGAGAAGAAATAATTCATCGTTAAAAAATAAGCTTGTATCTCCTAAACAACAAGTTGTAACTCAAAAAGATTTGGTGTGGCGTGTACGTCTAAACGTGTAGCCTCAAAAGAGAACGCACAGGAGAGTTTTCTCCCGAAAGAATATGTAGGAATACTACGTTATAAGGAAATACAGTGTTGCAGAGTAAAGACAAATACATTCTTATTGGAAACACTTAAACTTTACGAGAAGAAATAACACATAGTACAAAATTAGCTTGTATATCCTAAACAACACGTTAGAACTCGAAAGGATTTGGTGTGGCGTGTACGTCTAAACGTGAAGCCTCAAAACAGAACCCACAGGAGAATTTTCTTTCATCAAAATTTGTCAGAAAACCACGTTTTAAGGAAATCCCCATCATGCGAAATTATCTTGTTTTTCCTAAACAACACGTTGTAACTCGAAAAGCTTTGGTGTTGCGTGAATGTCTAAGTGTGTAGCCTCCAAAGAGAACGCACAGGAGAGTTTTCTCTCGAAAGAATATGTAAGAATACCACGTTATAAGGAAATACAGTGTTGCAGAGTAGAGGCAAATACATACGTATTGGAAACACTTAAACTTTACGAGAAGAAATAATTCATCATTAAAAAATTAGCTTGTATCTCCTAAACAACAAGTTGTAACTCAAAAAGATTTGGTGTGGCATGTACGTCTAAGGTGTAGCCTCAAAAGAGAACGCACAGGGGAGTTTTCTCCCGAAAGCATATGTAGGAATACCACGTTATAAGGAAATACAGTGTTGCAGAATAAAGGCAAATACTTATGTATTGGAAACACTTAAACATTACGAGACGAAAAAACGCATCGTAAAAAAATTAGCTTGTATCTCCCAAACAACAAGTTGTAACTCAAAAAGATTTGGTGCCGCGTGTATGTCTAAACGTGTAGCCTCAAAAGAGAACCCACAGGACAATTTTCTTTCTTCAAAATTTGTCAGAAAACCACGTTTTATGGAAATCCCGCATCGTGAGAAATTATCTTGTTCTTCCTAAACAACACGTTGTAACTCGAAAAGCTTTGCTGTTGCTTGTATGTCTAAGCGTGTAGCCTCAAATGGGAATGCACAGGAGAGTTTTCTCTCGAAAAAATATGTAAGAATACCATGTTATAAGGAAATACAGTGTTGCTGAGTAAAGACAAATACTTGCTTATTGGAAAAACTTTACGAGAAGAAATAACGCATCTTACAAAATTAGCTTGTATCTCCTAACCAACACGTTGTAACTTAAAAAGATTTGGTGTGGCCTGTACGTCTAAACGTGTAGTCTCAAAAGAGAACCCATAGTAGAATTTTCTTTGGTCAAAATTTGTCAGAAAACCACGTATTAAGGAAATTCCTAATCGTGCAAAATTATCTTGTTTTTCCTAAACAACACGTTGTAACGCGAAAAGCTTTGGTGTTGCGTGTATGTCTAAGTGTGTAGCCTCAAAAGAGGACACACAGGAGAGTTTTCTCTCGAAAGAAGATATAAGAATACCACGTTATAAGGAAATACAGTGTTGCAGACTAAAGGCAAATACGTACGTATTGGAAACACTTTAGAGAAGAAATAACACATCGTACAAAATTAGCTTCTAGTTCCTAAACAACACGTTGTAACTTACTTCTCTTAAAGAGTTTCCAATAGGTACGTATTTGTCTTTACTCTGCAACACTGTATTTCCTTATAACGTGGTATTCTTACATATTCTTTCTAGAGAAAACTCTCCTGTGCGTTCTCTTTTGAGGCTACAAGCTTAGACATACATGCAAACCAAAGCTTTTCGAGTTACAACGTGTTGTTTAGGAAAAACAAGATAATATCGCAGGATGCGAGATTTCCTTAAAACGTGGTTTCCGACAAATTTTGATGAAAGAAAGTTCTCCTGTGGGTTCTCTTTTGAGGCTACACGTTTAAACGTACACCTCACACCAAATCTTTTCGAGTTACAAGGTGTTGTTAGGAGATACAAGCTAATTTTGTATGATGAGTTATTTCTTCTTGTAAAGTCTTTCCAATATGTACTTATTTGTCTTTACTCTGCAAAATTGTATTTCCTTATAACGTGGTATTCTTAAATATTCTTTCGAGAGAAAACTCTCCTGTGCCTTCTCTTTTGAGGATCCACGCTTACCCATACACGCAACACCAAATCTTTTCGAGTTACAACATGTTGTTTAGGAAAAAGAAGATGATTTCGCACGATGCAGGATTTCCTTAAAACGAAGTTTTCTGAAAAATTTTGTCGAAAGAAAATTCTCCTGTGGGTCTCTTTTGAGGCTACACGTTTAGACGTACATGCCACACCAAATCTTTTCGAATTACAACATGTTGTTTCGGAGATACAAGCATAATTTTGTAAGATGCGTTACTTCTTCTCGTAAAGTGTTTCCAATATGTAAGTACTTGTCTTTACTCTGCAACACTGTATTTCCTTATAACGTGGTATTCTTATATATTCTTACGAGAGAAAACTATCCTGTGCGTTCCCTTTTTAGGCTACACACTTAGACATACAGGCAACACCAAAGCTTTTTGAGTTACAACGTGTTGTTTATGAAAAACAAGATAATTTCGCACGATGCGGGATTTCCTTAAAACGTAGTTTTCTGAAACATTTTGACGAAAGAAAATTCTTCAGTGGGTTCTCTTTTGAGGCTACACGTTTAGACGTACACGCCACACCAAATCCTTTCGATTTACCACGTGTTGTTTAGGAGATACAAGCTAATTTTGTATGATTCGTTATTTCTTCTCGTAAAGTGTTTCCAATAAGTACGTATTTGTCTTTACTCTGCAACACGGTATTTCCTTATAACGTTGTATTCTTACATATTCTTTCAAGAGAAAACTCTCCTGTGCGTTCTCTTTAGAGGCCATACGCTTAGACATACACGCAACGCCAAAGCTTTTCGAGTTACAACGTGTTGTTTAGGAAAAACAAGATAATTTCACAGGATGCGAGATTTCCATAAAACGTGGTTTTCTGAAAAATTTTGACGAAACAAAGTTCTCCTGTGGGTTCTCTTTTGAGACTACACGTGTAGAGGTACGAGTCACACCAAATCTTTTCGAGTTACAACTTGTTGTTTAGGAGATACAAGCTAATTTTTTACGTTGCCTTATTTCTTCTCTTAAAGTGTTTCCAATAGTATTTGTCTTTACTCTGCAACACTGTATTTCCTTATAACGTGGTATTCTTACATATTCTTTCGAGCGAAAACTCTCCTGTGTGCTCTCTTTTGAGGCTACAGGCTTAGACATACACGCAACACCAAAGCTTTTCGAGTTACAACGTGTTGTTTAGGAAAAACAAGATAATTTCGTACGATGCGAGATTTCCTTAAAACTTGGTTTCTGACAAATTTTGATGAAAGAAGATTCTCCTGTGGGTTCTCGTTTGAGGCTACACTTTTAGACTTACACGTCACACCAAATCTTTTCCAGTTACAACGTGTTGTTTAGGAGATACAAGCTAATTTTGTACGATGCATTATTTCTTCTCGTAAAGTGTTTCCAATATGTACTTATTTGTCTTTACTCTGCAAAATTGTATTTCCTTATAACGTGATATTCTTACATCTTCTTTCGAGAGAAAATTCTCCTGTGCCTTCTCTTTTGAGGCTACACGCTTACACATACACGCAACACAAAAGCTTTTCGAGTTACAACGTGTTGTTTAGGAAAAACAAGATAATTTCGTACGATGTGAGATTTCCTTAAAACGTGGTTTCTGACAAATTTTGATGAAAGAAGATTCTCCTGTGGGTTCTCGTTTGAGGCTACACTTTTAGACTTACACGTCACAAAATTGTATTTCCTTATAACGTGATATTCTTACATATTCTTTCGAGAGAAAATTCTCCTGTGCCTTCTCTTTTGAGGCTACACGTTTACACATACACGCAACACCAAAGTTTTTCGAGTTACAACATGTTGTTTAGGAAAAAGAAGATGATTTCGCACGATGTGGCATTTCCTTAAAACGAGGTGTTCTGAAAAATTTTGAAGTAAGAAAATTCTCCTGTGGGTTCTCTTTTGAGGCTACACATTTAGACGTACATGCCACACCAAATCCTTTCGAGTTACCACGTGTTGTTTAGGAGATACAAGCTAATTTTGTACGATGCATTATTTCTTCTTGTAAAGTGTTTCCGATACGTACTTATTTGTCTTTACTCTGCAACACTGTATTTCCTTATAACGTGGTATTCTTACATATTATTTCGAGGGAAAACTCTCCTGTGCGTTCTCTTTTGAGGCTACACGCTTAGACAAACATGCAACGCCAAAGTTTTTCGAGTTACAATGTGTTGTTTAGGAAAAACAAGATAATTTGGCATGATGCGAGATTTCTCCTGTGGGTTCTCTTTTGAGGCTACACGTTTAGATGTACACGCCACACCAAATCCTTTCGAGTTACCACGTTTTGTTTAGGAGATACAAGCTAATTTTGTATGATGCGTTATTTCTTCTCGTAAAGTGTTTCCAATATGTACGTATTTGTCTTTACTCTGCAACACTGTATTTCCTTATAACGTTGTATTCTTTCATGTTCTTTCGAGAGAAAACTCTCCTGTGCATTCTCTTTAGAGGCTACATGCTCAGACATACACGCAACACCAAAGCTTTTCGAGTTACAACGTGTTGTTTAGGAAAAACAAGATAATTTTGCACGATGCGGGATTTCCTTAAAACGTGGTTTTCTGACAAATTTTGACGAAAGAAAGTTCTCCTGTGGGTTCTCTTTTGAGGCTACACGTTTAGACGTACACGCCACACCAAATCCTTTCGATTTACCACGTGTTGTTTAGGAGATACAAGCTAATTTTGTATGATTCGTTATTTCTTCTCGTAAAGTGTTTCCAATAAGTACGTATTTGTCTTTACTCTGCAACACGGTATTTCCTTATAACGTTGTATTCTTACATATTCTTTCAAGAGAAAACTCTCCTGTGCGTTCTCTTTAGAGGCCATACGCTTAGACATACACGCAACGCCAAAGCTTTTCGAGTTACAACGTGTTGTTTAGGAAAAACAAGATAATTTCACAGGATGCGAGATTTCCATAAAACGTGGTTTTCTGAAAAATTTTGACGAAACAAAGTTCTCCTGTGGGTTCTCTTTTGAGACTACACGTGTAGAGGTACGAGTCACACCAAATCTTTTCGAGTTACAACTTGTTGTTTAGGAGATACAAGCTAATTTTTTACGTTGCCTTATTTCTTCTCTTAAAGTGTTTCCAATAGTATTTGTCTTTACTCTGCAACACTGTATTTCCTTATAACGTGGTATTCTTACATATTCTTTCGAGCGAAAACTCTCCTGTGTGCTCTCTTTTGAGGCTACAGGCTTAGACATACACGCAACACCAAAGCTTTTCGAGTTACAACGTGTTGTTTAGGAAAAACAAGATAATTTCGTACGATGCGAGATTTCCTTAAAACTTGGTTTCTGACAAATTTTGATGAAAGAAGATTCTCCTGTGGGTTCTCGTTTGAGGCTACACTTTTAGACTTACACGTCACACCAAATCTTTTCCAGTTACAACGTGTTGTTTAGGAGATACAAGCTAATTTTGTACGATGCATTATTTCTTCTCGTAAAGTGTTTCCAATATGTACTTATTTGTCTTTACTCTGCAAAATTGTATTTCCTTATAACGTGATATTCTTACATCTTCTTTCGAGAGAAAATTCTCCTGTGCCTTCTCTTTTGAGGCTACACGCTTACACATACACGCAACACAAAAGCTTTTCGAGTTACAACGTGTTGTTTAGGAAAAACAAGATAATTTCGTACGATGTGAGATTTCCTTAAAACGTGGTTTCTGACAAATTTTGATGAAAGAAGATTCTCCTGTGGGTTCTCGTTTGAGGCTACACTTTTAGACTTACACGTCACAAAATTGTATTTCCTTATAACGTGATATTCTTACATATTCTTTCGAGAGAAAATTCTCCTGTGCCTTCTCTTTTGAGGCTACACGTTTACACATACACGCAACACCAAAGTTTTTCGAGTTACAACATGTTGTTTAGGAAAAAGAAGATGATTTCGCACGATGTGGCATTTCCTTAAAACGAGGTGTTCTGAAAAATTTTGAAGTAAGAAAATTCTCCTGTGGGTTCTCTTTTGAGGCTACACATTTAGACGTACATGCCACACCAAATCCTTTCGAGTTACCACGTGTTGTTTAGGAGATACAAGCTAATTTTGTACGATGCATTATTTCTTCTTGTAAAGTGTTTCCGATACGTACTTATTTGTCTTTACTCTGCAACACTGTATTTCCTTATAACGTGGTATTCTTACATATTATTTCGAGGGAAAACTCTCCTGTGCGTTCTCTTTTGAGGCTACACGCTTAGACAAACATGCAACGCCAAAGTTTTTCGAGTTACAATGTGTTGTTTAGGAAAAACAAGATAATTTGGCATGATGCGAGATTTCTCCTGTGGGTTCTCTTTTGAGGCTACACGTTTAGATGTACACGCCACACCAAATCCTTTCGAGTTACCACGTTTTGTTTAGGAGATACAAGCTAATTTTGTATGATGCGTTATTTCTTCTCGTAAAGTGTTTCCAATATGTACGTATTTGTCTTTACTCTGCAACACTGTATTTCCTTATAACGTTGTATTCTTTCATGTTCTTTCGAGAGAAAACTCTCCTGTGCATTCTCTTTAGAGGCTACATGCTCAGACATACACGCAACACCAAAGCTTTTCGAGTTACAACGTGTTGTTTAGGAAAAACAAGATAATTTTGCACGATGCGGGATTTCCTTAAAACGTGGTTTTCTGACAAATTTTGAAGAAAGAAAGTTCTCCTGTGTGTTCTCTTTTGAGGCTAAACGTGTAGACATACGAGCCACACGAAATATTTTTGAGTTACAACGTGTTGCTTAGGAGATACAAGCAAATATTGTACAATGCGTTATTTCTTCTCATATAGTGTTTCCAATACGTACTTATTTGTCTTTACTCTGCAACACTGTATTTCCTTATAATGTGGTATTCTTACATATTCTATCGAGGGAAAACAATCCTGTGCATTCTCTTTTTGAGGTTACACGCTTAGACAAACACGCAACGCCAAAGCTTTTGGAGTCACAACGTGTTGTTTAGGAAAACAAGATAATTTCGCACGATACGAGATTTCCATTAAACGTGGTTTTCTGAAAAATTTTGACGAAACAAAGTTCTCCTGTGGGTTCTCTATTGAGGCTGCACGTGTAGAGGTACGAGCCACACCAAATCTTTTCGAGTTACTACGTGTTGTTTAGGAGATACAAGCTAATTTTCTAGGATGCGATATTTCTTCTCTTAAAGTGTTTCCAATACGTACGTAGTTGTCTTTACTCTGCAACACTGTATTTCCTTATAACGTAGTATTCTTACATATTCTTTCGAGAGAAAACTCTCCTGTGCGTTCTCTTTTGAGGCTACACGCGTAGACATACACGCAACACCAAAGCTTTTCGAGTTACAACGTGTTGTTTAGGAAAAACAAGATAATTTCGCACGATGCGAGACTTCCTTAAAACGTGGTTTCTGACAAATTTTGATGAAAGAAAATTCTCCTGTGGGTTCTCGTTTGAGGCTACACTTTTAGACGTACACGTCACACCAAATCTTTTTGAGTTACAACGTGTTGTTTAGGAGATACAAGATAATTTTGTAAGATGCGTTATTTCTTCTCGTAAAGTGTTTCCAATATGTACTTATTGGTCTTTACTCTGCAAAATTGTATTTCCTTATAATTCTTACATATTCTTTCGAGAGAATACTCTCCAGTGCCTTCTCTTTTGAGGCTCCACGCTTACACATACACGCAACACCATAGCTTTTCGAGTTACAACATGTTTTTTAGGAAAAAGAAGATGATTTCGCACGATGCGGGATTTCCTTAAAACGTGGTTTTCTGAAAAATTTTGAATAAAGAAAATTCTCCTGTGGGTTCCCCTTTGAGGCTACACGTTTATACGTACACGCCACACCAAATCCTTTCGAGTTACCACGTGTTGTTTAGGAGATACAAGCTAATTTTGTACGATGCATTATTTCTTCTCGTAAAGTGTTTCCAATACGTACTTATTTGTCTTTAATCTGCAACACTGTATTTCCTTATAACATAGTATTCTTACATATTATTTCGAGGGAAAACTCTCCTGTGCGTTCGCTTTTGAGGGGACACGCTTAGACAAACACGCTACGCCAAAGCTTTTCGAGTTACAATGTGTTGTTTAGGAAAAACAAGATAATTTAGCACGATGCGAGATTTCCATAAAACGTGGTTTTCTGAAAAATTTTGACGAAAGAAAGTTCTCCTGTGGGTTCTCTTTTGTGGCTACTCGTGTAGAGGTACGAGCCACACCAAATCTTTTCGAATTACAACGTGTTGTTTAGGAGATATAAGCTAATTTTTTACGATGCGTTAATTCTTCTCGTAAAGTGTTTCCAATAAGTACATATTTGTCTTTACACTGCAACATTATATTTCCTCATAACGTGGTATTCTTACATATTCCTTCGAGGGAAAACTATCCTGTGCGTTCCCTTTTGAGGCTACACACTTAGACATACAGGCAACACCAAAGCTTTTCGAGTTACAACGTGTTGTTTATGGAAAACAAGATAATTTTGCACGATGCGGGATTTCCTTAAAACGTGGTTTTCTGACAAATTTTGACGAAAGAAAATTCTCCTGTCGCTTCTCTTTTGAGGCTACACGTTTAGACGTGCACGCCACACCAAATCCTTTCGAGTTACCACGTGTTGTTTAAGAGATACAAGCTAATTTTGTATGATGCGTTATTTCTTTTCGTAAAGTGGTTCCAATACGTATGTATTTGTCTTTACTCTGCAACACTGTATTTCTTTATAACGTTGTATTGTTACATGTTCTTTCGAGAGAAAACTCTCCTGTGCATTCTCTTTAGAGGCTACATGCTCAGACATACACGCAACACCAAAGCTTTTCGAGTTACAACGTGTTGTTTAGGAAAAACAAGATAATTTTGCACGATGCGGGATTTCCTTAAAACGTGGTTTTCTGACAAATTTTGACGAAAGAAAGTTCTCCTGTGGGTTCTCTTTTGAGGCTACACGTGTAGCCGTACGAGCCACACCAAATAATTTTGAGATACAACGTGTTGTTTATGAGATACAAGCAAATATTGTACGATGCACTATTTCTTCTCATAAAGTGTTTCCCATACATACATATTTGTCTATACTCTGCAACACTGTATTTCCTTATAACATGGTATTCTTACATATTCTTTCGAGGGATAATTCTCCTGTGCATTCTCTTTTGAGGCTACACGATTAGACAAACACGCAACACCAAAGCTTTTCGAGTTACAACATGTTGATTAGGAAAAAGAAGATGATTTCGCACGATGCGGTATTTCCTAAAAACCTGGTTTTCTGAAAAATTTTGACGAAAGAAAATTCTCCTCTGGGTTCTCTTTTGAGGCTACATATTTAGACGTACACGTCACACCAAATCTTTTCGAGTTACAACGTGTTGTTTAGGACATACAAGCTAATTTTTTTGTAATGCGTTAATTCTCGTAAAGTGTTTCCAATACGTACGTATTTGTCTTTACTCTGCAACACTGTATTTCCTTATAACGTGGTATTCTTACATATTCTTTCGAGAGAAAACTATTCTGTGCATTCCCTTTTGAGGCTAAACACTTAGACATACTGGCAACACCAAAGCTTTTTGAGTTACAACATGTTGTTTATAAAAAACAAGATAATTTCGCACGATGCCTGATTTCCTTAAAACATGGTCTTCTGACAAATTTTGATGAACGAAAATTATTCTGTTGGTTCTCTTTTGAAGCTTCACGTTTAGATGTGCACGCCACACCTAATCCTTTCGAGTTGCCACGTGTTGTTTAGGAGATACAAGCTAATTTTGTACGATGCTTTATTTCTTCTCCTAAAGTGTTTCCAATACGTACGTATTTGTCTTTACTCTGCAACACTGTATTTCCTTATAACGTGGTATTCTTACACATTCTTTCGAGAGAAAACTATCCTGTGCCTTCCCTTTTGAGGCTACACACTTAGACATACAGGCAACACCAAAGCTTTTCAAGTTACAACGTGTTGTTTATGAAAAACAAGATAATTTCGCACGATGCGGGATATCCTTAAAACTTGGTGTTCTGACAAATTTTGACTAAAGAAAATTCTCCTGTGGGTTCTCTTTTGAGGCTACACGTTTAGACGTGCACGCCACACCAAATCCTGTCGAATTACCACGTGTTGTTTAGGAGATAAAAGCTAATTTTCTACGATGCGTTATTTCTTCTTGTAAAGAGTTTCCAATATGTACATATTTGTCTTTACTCTGCAACACTGTATTTCCTTATAACATTGTATTCTTACATGTTCTTTCGAGAGAAAACTCTCCTGTGCATTCTCTTTAGAAGCTACATGCTTAGATATACACACAACACCAAAGCTTTTCGAGTTACAACGTGTTGTTTAGGAAAAACAAGATAATTTTGCACGATGCGGGATATCATTAAAACGTGGTTTTCTGACAAATTTTGACTAAAGAAAGTTCTCCTGTGCATTGTCTTTTGAGGCTACAGGTTTAGACGTACACGCCACACCAAATCTTTTCGAGTTACAACTTGTTGTTTAGGAGATACAAGCAAATTTTTTTCGATGCGTTATTTCTTCTTGTAAAGTGTGTCCAATACGTAATTAATTGTCTTTACTCTGCAACACTGTATTACCTTATAACGTGGTATTCTTACATATTCTTTCGAGGGAAAACTCTCCTGTGCGTTCTCTTTTGGGCTACACGCTTAGACATACACGCAACGCCAAAGCTTTTCGAGTTACAACGTGTTGTTTAGGAAAAACAAGATAATTTCGCACGATGCGAGATTTCCATAAAACGTGGTTTTCTGAAAAAATTTGACGAAAGAAAGTTCTCCTGTGGGTTCTCTTTTGAGGCTACACGTTGAGACATACACGTCACACCAAATCTTTTCAAGTTACAACGTGTTGTTTAGGAGATACAAGCTAATTTTGTATGATGCGTTATTTCTTCTCATAAAGTGTTTCCAATAAGTACTTATTTTCTTTACTCTGCAAAATTGTATTTCCTTATAACGTGGTATTCTTGCATATTCTTTCGAGAGAAAACTCTCCTGTGCTTTCTCTTTTGAGGCTCCACACTTACACATACACGCAACACCAAAGCTTTTCGAGTTACAACATGTTGTTTAGGAAAAAGAAGATGATTTCGCATGATGCGGGATTTCCTTAAAACGTCGTTTTCTGAAAAATTTTGACAAAAGAAAATTCTCCTGTGGGTTCTCTTTTGAGGCTACACGTTTAGACGTACATGCCACACCAAATCTTGTTGAGTTACAACGTGTTGTTTAGGAGATACAAGCTAATTTTTTACGATGTGTTTATTCTTCTCGTAAAGTGTTTCCAACATATACGTATTTGTCTTTACTCTGCAACATTGTATATCCTTATAACGTGGTATTCTTACATATTCTTTCGATAGAAAACTATCCTGTGCGGTCCCTTTTGAGGCTACACACTTAGACATACAGGCAACATCAAAGCTTTTCGAGTTACAACGTGTTGTTTATGAAAAACAAGATAATTTCACACGATGCGGGATTTCCTTAAAACGTGGTGTTCTGACAAATTTTGACGAAAGAAAATTCTCCTGTGGGTACTCTTTTGACGCTACACGTTTAGAGGTACACGCCACACCAAATCCTATCGAGTTACTACGTGTTGTTTAGGAGATACAAGCTAATTTTGTACGATGCTTTATTTCTTCTCGTAAAGTGTTTCCAAACTTACGTATTTGTCTTTACTCTGCAACACTGTATTTCCTTATAATGTTGAATTCTTACATGTTCTTGCGAGAGAAAACTTTCCTGTGCATTCTCTTTAGAGGCTACATGCTCACACATACACGCAACACCAAAGCTTTTCGAGTTACAACGTGTTGTTTAGGAAAAACAAGATAATTTTGCACGATGCAGATATCCTTAAAACGTGGTTTTCTGACAAATTTTGACGAAAGAAAGTTCTCCTGTGCATTGTCTTTTGAGGCTACAGGTTTAGACATACATGCCACACCAAATCTTTTTGAGTTACAACCTGTTGTTTAGGAGATACAAGCAAATTTTTTACGATGCGTTATTTCTTCTTGTAAAGTGCTTCCAATATGTAAGTATTTGTCTTTACTCTACAACACTGTATTTCCTTATAACGTGGTATTCTTACATATTCTTTCAAGAGAAAACTCTCCTGTGAGTTCTCTTTTGAGGCTACACGCTTAGACATACACGCAACACCAAAGCTTTTCGAGTTACAACGTGTTGTTTAGGAGATACAAGTTAATTTTGTACGATGCGTTATTTCTTCTCATAAAGTGTTTCCAATATGTACTTAATTGTCTTTACTCTGCAACACTGTATTTCCTTATAACGTGGTATTCTTACATATTCTTTCGAGGGAAAACTCTCCTGTGCATTCTCTTTTGGGCTACACGCTTAGACATACACGCAACGCCAAAGCTTTTCGAGTTACAACGTGTTGTTTAGGAAAAACAAGATAATTTCGCACGATGCGAGATTTCCATAAAACGTGGTTTTCTGAAAAAATTTGACGAAAGAAAGTTCTCCTGTGGGTTCTCTTTTGAGGCTACACGTTGAGACATACACGTCACACCAAATCTTTTCAAGTTACAACGTGTTGTTTAGGAGATACAAGCTAATTTTGTATGATGCGTTATTTCTTCTCATAAAGTGTTTCCAATAAGTACTTATTTTCTTTACTCTGCAAAATTGTATTTCCTTATAACGTGGTATTCTTGCATATTCTTTCGAGAGAAAACTCTCCTGTGCTTTCGCTTTTGAGGCTCCACACTTACACATACACGCAACACCAAAGCTTTTCGAGTTACAACATGTTGTTTAGGAAAAAGAAGATGATTTCGCATGATGCGGGATTTCCTTAAAACGTCGTTTTCTGAAAAATTTTGACAAAAGAAAATTCTCCTGTGGGTTCTCTTTTGAGGCTACACGTTTAGACGTACATGCCACACCAAATCTTGTCGAGTTACAACGTGTTGTTTAGGAGATACAAGCTAATTTTTTACGATGTGTTTATTCTTCTCGTAAAGTGTTTCCAACATATACGTATTTGTCTTTACTCTGCAACATTGTATATCCTTATAACGTGGTATTCTTACATATTCTTTCGATAGAAAACTATCCTGTGCGTTCCCTTTTGAGGCTACACACTTAGACATACAGGCAACATCAAAGCTTTTCGAGTTACAACGTGTTGTTTATGAAAAACAAGATAAAATCGCACGATGCGGGATTTCCTTAAAACGTGGTGTTCTGACAAATTTTGACGAAAGAAAATTCTCCTGTGGGTACTCTTTTGACGCTACACATTTAGAGGTACACGCCACACCGAATCCTATCGAGTTACCACGTGTTGTTTAGGAGATACATGCTAATTTTGTACGATGCTTTATTTCTTCTCGTAAAGTGTTTCCAAACTTACGTATTTGTCTTTACTCTGCAACACTGTATTTCCTTATAATGTTCAATTCTTACATGTTCTTGCGAGAGAAAACTTTCCTGTGCATTCTCTTTAGAGGCGACATGGTCACACATACACGCAACACCAAAGCTTTTCGAGTTACAACGTGTTGTTTAGGAAAAACAAGATAATTTTGCACGATGCAGATATCCTTAAAACGTGGTTTTCTGACAAATTTTGACGAAAGAAAGTTTTCCTGTGCATTGTCTTTTGAGGCTACAGGTTTAGATGTACATGCCACACCAAATCTTTTTGAGTTACAACTTGTTGTTTAGGAGATACAAGCAAATTTTTTACGATGCGTTATTTCTTCTTGTAAAGTGTTTCCAATACATAAGTATTTGTCTTTACTCTACAACACTGTATTTCCTTATAATGTGGTATTCTTACATATTCTTTCAAGAGAAAACTCTCCTGTGAGTTCTCTTTTGAGGCTACACGCTTAGACATACACGCAACACCAAAGCTTTTCGAGTTACAACGTGTTGTTTAGGAGATACAAGTTAATTTTGTACGATGCGTTATTTCTTCTCGTAAAGTGTTTCCAATATGTACTTAATTGTCTTTACTCTGCAACACTGTATTTCCTTATAACGTGGTATTCTTACATATTTTTTCGAGGGAAAACTCTCCTGTGCATTCTCTTTTGGGCTACACGCTTAGACATACACGCAACGCCAAAGCTTTTCGAGTTACAACGTGTTGTTTAGGAAAAACAAGATAATTTCGCACGATGCGAGATTTCCATAAAACGTGGTTTTCTGAAAAAATTTGACGAAAGAAAGTTCTCCTGTGGGTTCTCTTTTTTTTTCTTTTTTTTATTCGATATAATTTATTTACATTTCAAATGATTTCCCCTTTTCTAGCCCCCCACTCCCCGAAAGTCCCTTAAGTCCCCTTCTCTTTCCCTGTCCTCCCACCCACCCCTTCCCACTTCCCTGTTCTGGTTTTGCCGAATACTGTTTCACTGAGTCTCTCCAGAACCAGGGGCCAGTCCTCCTTTCTCCTTGTACCTCATTTGATGTGTGGATTATGTTTCGGGTATTCCAGTTTTCTAGGTTAATAACCACATATTAGTGAGTGCATACCATGATTCACCTTTTGAGTCTGGGTTACCTCACTTAGTATGATGTTCTCTAGCTCCATCCATTTGCCTAAGAATTTCATGAATTCATTGTTTCTAATGGCTGAATAGTACTCCATTGTGTAGATATACCACATTTTTTGTATCCACTCTTCTGTTGAGGGATACCTGGGTTCTTTCCAGCATCTGGCAATTATAAATAGGGCTGCTATGAACATAGTAGAGCATGTATCCTTATTATATGGTGGGGAATCCTCTGGGTATATGCCCAGGAGTGGTATAGCAGGATCTTCTGGAAGTGAGGTGCCCAGTTTTCGGAGGAACCGCCAGACTGATTTCCAGAGTGGTTGTACCAATTTGCAGCCCCACCAGCAGTGGAGGAGTGTTCCTCTTTCTCCACACCCTCTCCAACACCTGCTGTCTCCTGAATTTTTAATCTTAGCCATTCTGACTGGTGTAAGATGAAATCTCAGGGTTGTTTTGATTTGCATTTCCCTAATGACTAATGAAGTTGAGCATTTTTTAAGATGCTTCTCCGCCATCCGAAGTTCTTCAGGTGTGAATTCTTTGTTTAACTCTGTACCCCATTTTTTAATAGGATTGTTCGGTTTTCTGGAGTCTAACTTCTTGAGTTCTTTATATATATTGGATATTAGCCCTCTATCTGATGTAGGATTGGTGAAGATCATTTCCCAATTTGTTGGTTGCCGATTTGTCCTCTTGATGGTGTCCTTTGCCTTACAGAAACTTTGTAACTTTATGAGGTCCCATTTGTCAATTCTTGCTCTTAGAGCATACGCTATTGGTGTTCTGTTCAGAAACTTTCTCCCTGTACCGATGTCCTCAACGGTCTTCCCCAGTTTCTTTTCTATTAGCTTCAGAGTGTCTGGCTTTATGTGGAGGTCCTTGATCCATTTGGATTTGAGCTTAGTACAAGGAGACAAGGATGGATCAATTCGCATTCTTCTGCATGCTGACCTCCAGTTGAACCAGCATCATTTGTTGAAAAGGCTATCTTTTTTCCATTGGATGTTTTCAGCCTCTTTGTCGAGGATCAAGTGGCCATAGGTGTGTGGTTTCATTTCTGGATCTTCATGGGTTCTCTTTTGAGGCTACACGTTGAGACATACACGTCACACCAAATCTTTTCAAGTTACAACGTGTTGTTTAGGAGATACAAGCTAATTTTGTACGATGTGTTATTTCTTCTCCTAAAGTGTTTCCAATAGGTACTTATTTGTCTTTACTCTGCAAAAATTGTATTTCCTTATAACGTGGTATTCTTGCATATTCTTTCGAGAGAAAACTTTCCTGTGCCTTCTCTTTTGAGGCTCCTCACTTACACATACACGCAACACCAAAGCTTTTCGAGTTACAACATGTTATTTAGGAAAAAGAAGATGATTTCGCATGATGCGGGATTTCCTTAAAACGTGGTTTTCTGAAAAATTTTGAAGAAAGAAAATTCTCCTGTGGGTTCTCTTTCGAGGCTACACGTTTAGACGTACATGCCATACCAAATCTTTTTGAGTTACAATGTGTTGTTTAGGAGATACAAGCTAATTTTTTTCGATGCGTTAATTCGTCTCGTAAAGTGTTTCCAGTACGTATTTGTCTTTACTCTGCAACATTGTATTTCCTTATAACGTGGTATTCTTACATATTCTTTCGAGATAAAACTATCCTGTGCGTTCTCTTTTGAGGTTACACGCTTAGACACACACGCAACACCAAAGCTTTTCGAGTTACAACGTGTTGTTTAGGAAAAACAAGATAATTTCGCACGATGCGAGATTTCCTTAAAACGTGGTTTCTGACAAATTTTGATGAAAGAAAATTCTCTTGTGGGTTCTCTGTTGAGGCTACACCTTTAGACGTACATGTCACACCAAATCTTTTCGAGTTACAACGTGTTGTTTAGGAGATACAAGCTAATTTTGTACGATGTGTTATTTCTTCTCGTAAAGGGTTTCCAATATGTACTTATTTGTCTTTACTCTGCAAAATTGTATTTCCTTATAACGTGGTATTCTTACATAATCTTTCAAGAGAAAACTCTCCTGTGCCTTCTCTTTTGAGGCTACACGCTTACACATACACGCAACACCAAAGCTTTTCGAGTTACAACATGTTGTTTAGGAAAAAGTAGATGATTTCGCACGATGCGGGATTTCCTTGAAGTATGGTTTTCTGAAAAATTTTGACGAAAGAAAATTCTCCTGTGGGTTCCCTTTTGAGGCTACACGTTTAGACGAACATGCCACACCAAATCTTTTCGAGTTACAACGTGTTGTTTCGGAGATACAAGCTAATTTTGTAGGATGTGTTAATTATTCTCATAAAGTGTTTCCAAGACTTACATATTTGTCTTTACTCTGCAACACTGTATTTCCTTATAAAGTGGTAGTCTTACATATTCTTTCGAGAGAAAACTATCCCGTGCTTTCACTTTTGCGGCTACACACTTAGACAAAGAGGCAACACCAAACCTTTTCGAGTTACAACGTGTTGTTTATGAAAAACAAGATAATTTCGCACGATGCAGGATTTCCTTAAAACGTAGTTTTCTGAAAAATTTTGACGAAAGAAAATTCTTCAGTGGGTTTTCTTTTGAGGCTACATGTTTAGACGTACACGCCACACCAATTCCTTTCGAGTTACCACGTGTTGTTTAGGAGATACAAGCTAATTTTGTATGATGCGTTATTTCTTCTCGTAAAGTGTTTCCAATATGTACGTATTTGTCTTTACTCTGCAACACTTTATTTCCTTATAACGTGGTATTCTTACATATTCTTTCGAGAGAAAACTCTACTGTGCATTCTCTTTAGAGGCTACACACTTAGACATACACGCAACGCCAAAGCTTTTCGAGTTACAATGTGCTGTTTAGGAAAAACAAGATAATTTCGCACGATGCGAGATTTCCATAAAACGTGGTTGACTGAAAAATGTTGACGAAAGAAAGTTCTCCTGTGGATTTTCTTTTGAGGCTACACATGTAGAGGTACGAGCCACACCAAATCTTTTCGAGTTACAACGTGTTGTTTAGGAGATACAAGCTAATTTTGTACGATGCATTATTTCTTCTCTTAAAGTGTTTCCAATACTATTTGTCTTTACTCTGCAACACTGTATTTCTTTAACGTGGTATTTTTACATATTCTTTCGAGAGAAAACTCTCCTGTGAGTTCTCTTTTGAGGCTACACGCTTAGACATACACGCAACACCAAAGGTTTTCGAGTTACAACGTGTTGTTTAGGAAAAACAAGATAATTTCGCACGATGCGAGATTTCCTTAAAACGTGGTTTCTGACAAATTTTGATGAAATAAAATTCTCCTGTGGGTTCTCTTTTGAGGCTACACTTTTAGACGTACACGTCACACCAAATCGTTTCAAGTTACAACGTGTTGTTTAGGAGATACAAGGTAATTTTGAACGATGCGTTATTTCTTCTCGTAAAGTGTTTCCAATATGTACTTATTTGTCTTTACTCTGCAAAATTGTATTTCCTTATAACGTGGTATTCTTACATATTCTTTCGAGAGAAAACTCTCCTTTGCCTTCTCTTTTGAGGCTCCACGCTTGTACATACACGCAACACCAAAACTTTTCGAGTTACAACATGTTGTTTAGGAAAAAGAAGATGACTTCGCACGATGCGGGATTTCCTTAAAACGTGATTTTCTGAAAATTTTTGAAGAAATGAAATTCTCCTGTAGGTTCTCTTTTGAGGCTACACGTTTAGACGTACATGCCACACCAAATCTTTTCGAGTTACAACGTGTTGTTTAGGAGATTCAAGCTAATTTTTTACGATACGTTAATTCTTCTCGTAAAGTGTTTCCAATACGTACGTATTTGTCTTTACTCTGCAACATTGTATTTCCTTATAACGTGGTATTCTTACATATTCTTTCTAGAGAAAACTATCCTGTGTGTTCTCTTTTGAGGTTACACACTTAGACATACACGCAACACCAAAGATTTTTGAGTTATAACATGTTATTTAGGAAAAACAAGATAATTTCGCACGATGCGATATATCCTTAAAACGTGGTTACTGACAAATTTTGATGAAAGAAAATTCTCTTGTGGGTTCCCTTTTGAGGCTACACGCTTAGACGTACACGTCACACCAAATCTTTTCGAGTTACAACGTGTTGTTTAGGAGATATAAGCTAATTTTTTACGATGCGTTATGTCTTCTTGTAAAGTGTTTCCAATATGTACTTATTTGTCTTTACTCTGCAAAATTGTATTTCCTTATAACGTGGTATTCTTACATATTCTTTCAAGAGAAAACTCTCCTGTGCCTTCTCTATTGAGGCTCCACGCTTACACATACACGCAACACCAAAGCTTTTCGAGTTACAACATGTTGCTTAGGAAAAAGAAGATGATTTCGCACGATGCGGGATTTCCTTAAAACGTGGTTTTCTGAAAAATTTTGAAGAAAGAAAATTCTCCTGTGGGTTCTCTTTTGAGGCTACACATTTAGACGTACACGGCACACCAAATCTTTTTGAGTTACAACGTGTTGTTTCGGAGATACAAGCTAATTTTGTAAGATGTGTTACTTCTGCTCATAAAGTTTTCCAATACGTACTTATTTGTCTTTACTCT
Source organism: Apodemus sylvaticus (assembly GCF_947179515.1). Lineage (NCBI taxonomy): Eukaryota > Metazoa > Chordata > Mammalia > Rodentia > Muridae > Apodemus > Apodemus sylvaticus. The sequence goes on from NW_026263286.1 coordinate 42,711, forward strand.
GCAACACTGTATTTCCTTATAACATGGTATTCTTACATATTCTTTTGAGGGAAACGTCTCCTGTGCGTTCTCTTTTGGGCTACACGCTTAGACATACACGCAACACCAAAGCTTTTCGAGTTACAACGTGTTGTTTATGAAAAAGAAGATAATTTCGCACGATGCGGGATTTCCTTAAAACGTGGTTTTCTGACAAATTTTGACGAAAGAAAATTCTCCTGTGGGTTCTCTTTTGAGGCTTCACGTTTAGAAGTGCATGCCACACCAAATCCTTTCGAGTTACCACGTGTTGTTTAGGAGATACAAGCTAATTTTGTACAATGCGTTATTTCTTCTCATATAGTGTTTCCAATACGTACGTATTTGTCTTTATTCTGCAACACAGTATTTCCTTATAACGTGGTATTCTTACAGGTTCTGTCAAGAGAAAACTATCCAGTGCATTCCCTTTTGAGGCTACACACGTAGACATACAGGCAACACCAAAACTTTTCGAGTTACAACGTGTTGTTTATGAAAAACAAGATAATTTCGCACGATGCGGGATTTCCTTAAAACGTGGTGTTCTGACAAATTTTGACGAAAGAAAATTCTCCTGTTGGTTCTCTTTTGAGGCTACACGTTTAGACGTGCACGCCACACCAAATCTTTTCGAGTTACCACGTGTTGTTTAGGAGATACAAGCTAATTTTTTATGATGCGTTATTTCTTCTCGTAAAGTGTTTCCAATAAGTAAGTATTTGTCTTTACTCTGAAACACTGTATTTCCTTATAACGTTGTATACTTACATGTTCTTTCGAGAGAAAAATCTCCTGTGCGTTCTCTTAAGTGGCTACACGCATAGACATACAGGCAACACCAAAGCTTTGCGAGTTACAACTTGTTGATTAGGAAAAACAAGATAATTTTGCACGATGCGGGATATCCTTAAAACATGGTTTTCTGACAAATTTTGACGAAAGGAAGTTCTCCTGTGGGTTCTCTTTTGAGGCTACATTTTTAGACGTACGAGCCACACCAAATCTTTTCGAGTTACAACATGTTGTTTAGGAGATACAAGCAAATTTTTTACGATGCGTTATTTCTTCTCCTAAAGTGTTTCCAATATGTACTTATTTGTCTTTACTCTGCAACACTGTATTTCCTTATAACGTGGTATTCTTACATATTCTTTCGAGAGAAAACTCTCCTGTGCGTTCTCTTTTGAGGCTACACGCTTAGACAAACACTCAACACCAAAGCTTTTCGAGTTACACCGTGTTGTTTAGGAAAAAACAAGATAATTTTGCAAGATGCGAGATTTCCTTAAAACGTGTTTTCTGACAAATTTTGATGAAAGAAAATTCTCCTGTGAGTTCTCTTTTGAGGCTACACGTTTAGACGTACACGTCACACCAAATCTTTTCAAGTTACAACGTGTTGTTTAGGAGATACAATCTAATTTTTTAAGATGCGTTATTTCTTCTCGTAAAGTGTGTCCAATACGTACTTATTTGTCTTTACTCTGCAACACTGTATTTCCTTATAACGTGGTATTCTTACATATTCTTTCGAGAGAAAACTCTCTTGTGTGTTCTCTTTTGAGGCTACAGGCTTAGACATACACGCAGCACGAAAGCTTTTCGAGTTACAACGTGTTGTTTAGGAAAAACAAGATAATTTCCACGATGCGGGATTTCCATAAAACGTGGTTTTCTGACAAATTTTGACGAAAGAAAATTCTCCTGTGAGTTCTCTTTGAGGCTGCACGTTTAGACGTACACGCCATACCAAATCTTTTCGAGTTACATCGTGTTGTTTAGGAGATACAAGCTAATTTTATACGATGCGTTATTTCATCTCGTAAAGTGTTTCCAATACATACGTATTTGTCGTGCGAAATTATCTTGTTTTTTCGAAACAACACGTTGTAACTCAAAAAGCTTTGTTGTTGCGTGTATGTCTAAGCGTGTAGCCTCAAAAGAGAATGCAAAGGAGAGTTTTTTCTCGAAAGAATATGTAAGAATACCACGTTATTATGAAACACAGTGTTGTAGAGTAAAGACAAATACTTATTGGAAAAACTTTAGGAGAAGAAATAACGCATCGTAAAAAATTAGCTTGTATCTCCTAAACAACACGTTTTAACTTAAAAGATTTGGTGTGGCCTGTACATCTAAACGTGTAGCCTCAAAAGAGAACCCACAGGAGAATTTTCTTTTGTCAAAATTTTCCAGAAAACCACGTTTTAAGGAAATCCTGCATCGTGCGCAATTATCTTGTTTTTCCTAAACAACACGTTGTAACTCAAAAAGCTTTGGTGTTCCGTGTATGTCTAAGCGTGTAGCCTCAAAAGATAACGCACAGGAGAGTTTTCTCTTGAAAGAATATCTAAGAATATCACGTTATAAGGAAATACAGTGTTGCAGAGTAAATGCAAATACGTACGTATTGGAAACACTTTACGAGAAGAAATAAAGCAACGTACAAAATAAGCTTGTATCTCCTAAACAACACGTTGTAACTCAAAAAGATTTGGTGTGGCGTGTAGGTCTAAACGTGTAGCCTCAAAAGAGAACCCAGAGGAGAATTTCGTTTCTTCAAAATTTTTCAGAAAACCACGTTTTATGGAAATCCCGCATCTTGCGAAATTATCTTGTTTTTCCTAAACAACATGTTGTAACTCGAAAAGCTTTGATGTTGAGTGTATGTCTAAGCGTGTAGCCTCAAAAGAGAACGCACAGCAGAGTTGTTTCTCGATAGAATTTATAAGGAAATACAGTGTTTCAGAGTAAAGACAAATACATATGTATTGGAAACCCATAAACTTTACGAGATGAAATAAAGCATCGTACGTGTAGCCTCAAAAGAGAACCCACAGGAGAATTTTCTTTCGTCAAAATTTTCCAGAAAACCACGTTTTAAGGAAATCCCGCATCGTGCGAAATTATCTTGTTTTTCCTAAACAACACGTTGTAACTCGAAAAGTTTGGGTGTTGCGTGTATGTCTAAGCCTGTAGCCTCAAAAGAGAACGCACAGGTGAGTTTTTCCTCGATAGAATTTGTAAGAATACCACGTTATAAGGAAATACAGTGTTGCAGTGTAAAGACAAATACGTATTTATTGGAAACACATAAAATTTACGAGATGAAATAAAGCATCGTACAAAATTAGCTTGTATCTCCTAAACAACACGTTGTAACTCGAAATGATTTGTTGTGGCGTGTACGCCTAAACGTGTAGCCTCAAAAGAGAACCCACAGGACAATTTTCTTTCGTCAAAATTTGTCAGAAAACCACGTTTTAAGGAAATCCCGCATCATGAGAAATTATCTTGTTCTTCCTAAACAACACGTTTTAACTCGAAAAGCTTTGGTGTTTGGTTTATGTCTAGCGTGTAGCCCCAAAAGAGAACGCACAGGAGAGTTTTCTCTCGAAGAATATGTAAGAATACCACGTTATAAGGAAATACAGTGTGGCAGAGTAAAGACAAATACGTACGTATTGGAAGCACTTTATGAGAGAAATAACGCATCTTGCAAAATTAGCTTGTATGTCCTAAACAACGCGTTGTAACTCAAAAAGATTTGGTGTGGCGTGATCGTCTAAAAGTGTAGCCTCAAAAGAGAACCCACAGGAGAGTTTTATTTCGTCAAAATTTGTCAGAAAACCACGTTTTAAGGAAATCCCGCATCGTGCGAAATTATCTTGTTTTTCCTAAACAACACGTTGTAACTAGAAAAGCTTTGGTGTTGCGTGTATATCTAAGCATGCAGCCTCAAAAGAGAATGCACAGGAGCGTTTTCTCTCGAAAGAATATGTAAGAATGCCACGTTATAAGGAAATATATTGCTGCAGAGTAAAGACATATACGAACTTAATGGAAACACATTATGAGAAGAAATAACGCATGGTACAAAATTAGCTTGTATCTCCGAAACAACACGTGGTAACTCAAAAAGATTTGGTGTGGCATGTACGTCTGAAAGTGTAGCCTCAGAAGAGAACCCACAGGAGAATTTTCTAACGTCAAAATTTGTCAGAAAACCACGTTTTAAGGAAATCCCGCATCGTGCGTAATTATCTTGTTTTTCCTAATCAACACGTTGTAACTCGAAAAGCTTTGGTGTTGCGAGTATGTCTAAGCGTGTAGCCTCCAAAGAGAACGCACAGGATAGTTTTCTCTCAAAAGAATATGTAAGAAAACCATGTTATAAGGAAATAAAGTGTTGCAGAGTAAAGACAAATACGTACTTATTGGAAACACTTTACGAGAAGAAATAACGCATCATGCAAAATTAGCTTGTATCTCCTAAATAACACGCTGTAACTCGAAAAGATTTGGTGTGGCGTGTAGGTCTAAACGTGTAGCCTCAAAGGAGAACCCACAGGAGAGTTTTCTTTCGTCAAAATTTGTCAAAAACCACGTTTTAAGGAAATCCCGCATCGTGCGAAATTATCTTGTTTTTCCTAAACAACATGTTGTAACTCGAAAAGCATTGGTGTTGCGTGTATGTTTAAGCGTATAGCCTGAAACGAGAACGCACAGGAGAGTTTTCTCCCGAAAGAATATGTAGGAATACCACGTTATAAGGAAATACAGTGTTGCAGAGTAAAGACAAATACATACTTATTGGAAACACTTAAACTTAACGAGTAGAAATAACACATAGTACAAAATTAGCTTGTATCTCCTAAACAACACGTTACAACTCGAAAGGATTTGGTGTGGCTTGTACGTCTAAATGTGTACCCTCAAAAGAGAACGCACGGGAGAATTTTCTTTCGTCAAAATTTGTCAGAAAACCAAGTTTTAAGGAAATCGCGCATCATGCGAAATTATCTTGTTTTTCCTAAACAACACGTTGTAACTCGAAAAGCTTTGGTGTTGCATGTATGTCTAAGCGTGTAGCCTCCAAAGAGAACGCACAGGAGAGTTTTCTCTCGAAAGAATATGTAAGAATACCACGTTATAAAGAAATACAGTGTTGCAGAGTAAAGGCAAATACATACGTATTGGAAACACTTAAACTTTACGAGAAGAAATAACGCATCTAAAAAAATTAGCTTGTATCTCCTAAACAACACTTTGTATCTCAAAAAGATTTGGTGTGGCGTGTACATCTAAACGTGTAGCCTCAAAAGAGAACCCATAGGAGAATTTTCTTTCGTCAAAATTTGTCAGAAAACCACGTTTTATGGAAATCCCGCATCGTGCGAAATTATCTTTTTTTTTCCGAAACAACACGTTGTAACTCGAAAAGCTTTGTTGTTGCATGTATGTCTAAGCATGTAGCCTCAAAGAGAATGCAAAGGAGAGTTTTTTCTCGAAAGAATATGTAAGAATACCACGTTATTAGGAAACACAGTGTTGTAAAGACAAATACGTATTGGAAAAACTTTACGAGAAGAAATAAAGCATAGTACAAAATTAGCTTGTATCTCCTAAACAACACGTTGTAACTTACAAAGATTTGGTGTGGCCTGTACGTCTAAACGTTTGGCTTCAAAAGAGAACCCACAGGAGAATTTTCTTTCGTCAAAATTTTTCAGAAAACCACGTTTTAAGGAAATCCCGCATCGTGCGCAATTATCTTCTTTTTCCTAAACAACACATTGTAACTCGAAAAGCTTTGGTGTTGCGTCTGTGTCTAAGCGTGTAGCCTCAAAAGAGAACGCATAGGAGAGTTTTCTCTCGAAAGAGTATGTAAGAATACCACTTTATAAGGAAATACAGTGTTGCAGAGTAAAGGCAAATACGTATGTATTGGAAACACGTTACGAGAAGAAATAACGCAACGTACAAAATTAGCTTGTATCTCCTAAAAACACGTTGTAACTCGAAAAGATTTGGTGTGGCGTGTACGTCTAAACGTGTAGCCTCAAAAGAGAACCCACAGGAGAATTTTCTTTCGTCAAAACTTTTCAGAAAACCATGTTTTAAGGAAATCCCGCATCGTGCGAAATTATCTTGTTTTTCCTAAACAACACGTTGTAACTCGAAAAGCTTTGGTGTTGCGTGTATGTCTAAGCGTGTAGCCTCAAAAGAGAACGCACAGGAGAGTTTTTTCTCGATAGAATTTGTAAGGATACCACGTTATAAGGAAATACAATGTTGCAGAATAAAGACAAATACGTATGTATTGGAAACCCATAAACTTTACGAGATGAAATAAAGTATCGTAAAAAATTAGCTTGTATCTCCTAAACAACACGTTGTAACTCGAAAAGATTTGGTGTGGCGTGTACGTCTAAACGTGTAGCCTCAAAAGAGAACCCACAGGAGAATTTTCTTTCATCAAAATTTTTCAGAAAACCACGTTTTAAGGAAATCCCGCATCATGCGAAATTATCTTGTTCTTCCTAAACAACACGTTTTAACTCGAAAAGCTTTGGTGTAGGGTGTATGTCTAAGCGTGCAGCCTCAAAAGAGAATGCACATGAGAGTTTTCTCTCGAAAGAATATGTAAGAATACCACGTTATAAGGAAACATATTGCTGCAGAGTAAAGACGTATACGTACTTATTGGAAACACATTATGAGAAGAAATAGCACATGGTACAAAATTAGCTTGTATCTCCAAAACAACACGTGGTAACTCAAAAAGATTTGGTGTGGCGTGTATGTCTGAACATGTAGCCTCAAAAGAGAACCCACAGGAGAATTTTCTTACGTCAAAATTTGTCAGAAAACCAGGTTTTAAGGAAATCCCGCATCGGGCGAAATTATCTTGTTTTTCCTAATCAACACGTTGTAACTCGAAAAGCTTTGGTGTTGCGTGTATGTCTAAGCGTGTAGCCTCCAAAGAGAACGCACAGGATAGTTTTCTCTCGAAAGAATATGTAAGAATACCACGTGATAAGGAAATACAGTGTTGCAGAGTAAAGAGAAATACGTACTTAATGGAAACACTTTACAAGAAGAAATAACGCATCATGCAAAATTAGCTTGTATCTCCTAAACAACACGCTGTAACTCGAAAAGATTTGGTGTGGCGTGTACGTCTAAATGTGTAGCCTCAAAAGAGAACCCACAGGAGAGTTTTCTTTTGTCAAAATTTGTCAAAAACCACGTTTTAAGGAAATCCCGCATCGTGCGAAATTATCTTGTTTTTCCTAAACAACATGTTGTAACTCGAAAAGCATTGGTGTTGCGTGTATGTCTAAGCGTGTAGCCTCAAAAGAGAACGCACAGGAGAGTTTTCTCCCGAAAGAATATGTAGGAATACCACGTTATAAGGAAATACAGTGTTGCAGAGTAAAGACAAATACATACTTATTGGAAACACTTAAACTTAACGAGTAGAAATAACACATAGTACAAAATTAGCTTGTATCTCCTAAACAACACATTATAACTCGAAAGGATTTGGTGTGGCTTGTACGTCTAAACGTGTACCCTCAAAAGAGAACCCACAAGAGAATTTTCTTTCGTCAAAATTTGTCAGATAACCACGTTTTAAGGAAATCCCGCATCATGCGAAATTATCTTGTTTTTCCTAAACAACACGTTGTAACTCGAAAAGCTTTGGTTTTGCGTGTATGTTTAAGCATGTAGCCTCCAAAGAGAACGCACAGGAGAGTTTTCTCTCGTAAGAATATGTAAGAATACCACGTTATAAGGAAATACAGTGTTGCAGAGTAAAGGCAAATACATACGTATTGGAAACACTTAAACTTTATGAGAAGAAATAACGCATCGTAAAAAAAATTAGCTTGTATCTCCTAAACAACACGTTGAAACTCAAAAAGATTTGGTGTGGCGTGTACATCTAAATGTGTAGCCTCAAAAGAGAACACACAGGAGAATTTTCTTTCGTCAAAATTTGTCAGAAAACCAAGTTTTAAGGAAATCTCGCATCGTGGGAAATTATCTTGTTCTTCCTAAACAACACGTTGTAACTCGAAAAGCTTTGGTGTTGCGTATATGTCTAAACGTGTAGCCTCAAATGAGAACGCACAGGAGAGTTTTCTCTTGAAAGAATATGTAAGAATACCACATTATATGGAAATACAGTGTTGCAGAATAAAGACATATACTTACTTATTGGAAAAACTTTAGGAGAAGAAATAACGCATCGTAAAATATTAGCTTGTATCTCCTAAACAACACGGTGTAACTTAAAAAGATTTGGTGTGGCCTGTACGTCTAAACGTGTAGCCTCAAAAGAGAACCCATAGAGGAATTTTCCTTGGTCAAAATTTGTCAGAAAACCACTTATTAAGGAAATCCCACATCGTGCGTAATTATCTTGTTTTTCCTAAACAACACGTTGTAATTCGAAAAGCTTTGGTGTTGCGTGTATGTCTCAGTGCGTAGCCTCAAAGGGGAACGCACAGGAGAGTTTTCTCTCGAAAGAATATGTAAGAATACCACGTTATAAGGAAATACAGTGAGGCAGAATATAGACAAATACGTACTTATTGGAAACACTTTACGAGAAGAAATAAAGCATCATGCAAAATTACTTTGTATCTCCTAAAGAACACGTTGTAACTGGAAAAGATTTGGTGTGGTGTGTACGTCTAAACGTGTAACCTCAAAAGAGAACCCACAGGAGACTTTTCTTTGGTCAAAATTTGTCAAAAACCACTTTTTACGGAAATCCCGCACCGTGCGAAAATATCTTGTTTTTCCTAAACAACACTTTGTAACTCGAAAAGATTTGGTGTTGCGTGTATTTCTAATCGTGTAGCCTCAAAAGAGAATGCACAGGAGAGTTTTCTCCCGAAAGAATATGTAGGAATACCACGTTTTAAGGAAATACAATGTTGCAGAGTAAAGACAAATACATACTTATTGGAAACACTTAAACTTTACGAGATGAAATAACACATAGTACAAAATTAGCTTGTATCTCCTAAACAACACGTTATAACTCGAAAGGATTTGTTGTGGCGTGTACGTCTAAACGTGTACCCTCAAAAGAGAACCCACAGGAGAATTTTATCCTGTGCGTTCTCTTTTGATGTTACACGCTTAGACATACACGCAACACCAAAGCTTTTCGAGTTACAACGTGTTGTTTAGGAAAAACAAGATAATTTCGCAGGATGCGAGATTTCCTTAAAACGTGGTTTCTGACAAATTTTGATGAAATAAAATTCTCCTGTGGGTTCTCTTTTGAGGCTACACTTTTAGACGTACACGCCACACCAAATCTTTTCGAGTTACAACGTGTTGTTTAGGAGATACAAGCTAATTTTGTACGATGCGTTATTTCTTCTTGTAAGTGTTTCCAATATGTACTTATTTGTCTATACTCTGCAAAATTGTATTTCCGTATAACGTGGTATTCTTACATATTCTTTCGAGAGAAAACTCTCCTGTGCCTTTTCTTTTGAGGCTCCACACTTACACATACACGCAACACCAATGCTTTTCAAGTTACAACATGTTGTTTAGGAAAAAGAAGATGATTTCACACGATGCGGGATTTCCTTAAAACGTGGTTTTTTGAAAAATTTTGAAGAAAGAAAATTCTCCTGTAGGTTCTCTTTTGAGGCTACACGTTTAGACGTACATGCCACACCATATCTTTTCGAGTTACAACGTGTTGTTTAGGAGATACAAGCTAATTTTTTAAGATGCGTTAATTCTTCTCGTAAAGTGTTTCCAATACGTACGTATTTGTCTTTACTCTGCAACATTGTATTTCCTTATAACGTGGTATTCTTACATATTCTTTCAAGAGAAAACTATCCTGTGCATTCTCTTTTGAGGTTACACACTTAGACATACAGGCAACACCAAAGCTTTTTGAGTTATAACGTGTTATTTAGGAAAAACAAGATAATTTCGCACGATGCGAGATTTCCTTAAAACGTGGTTTCTGACAAATTTTGATGAAAGAAAAGTCTCTTGTGGGTTCCCTTTTGAGGCTACACACTTAGACGTACACGTCACACCAAATCTTTTCGAGTTACAACATGTTGTTTAGGAGATACAAGCTACTTTTTTACGATGCGTTATTTCTTCTTGTAAAGTGATTCCAATATGTACTTATTTGTCTTTACTCTGCAAAATTGTATTTCCTTATAACGTGGTATGCTTATATAATCTTTCGAGAGAAAACTCTCCTGTGCCTTCTCTTTTGAGGCTTCATGCTTACACATACACGCAACACCAAAGCTTTTCGAGTTACAACATGTTGTTTAGGAAAAAGAAGATGATTTCGCACGATGCAGGATTTCCTTAAAACGTGGTTTTCTGAAAAAATTTGACGAAAGAAAATTCTCCTGTGGGTTCTCTTTTGAGGCTACACGTTTAGACGTACACGGCACACCAAATCTTTTCGAGTTACCACGTGTTGTTTCGGAGATACAAGCTAATTTTGTAAGATGCGTTACTTCTGCTCGTAAAGTTTTCTAATACATACTTATTTGTCTTTACTCTACAACACTGTATTTCCTTATAACGTTGTATTCTTACATATTCTTTCTAGAGAAAACTCTCCTGTGCGTTCTCTATAGAGGCTACACGCTTAGACATACACGCAACGCCAAAGCTTTTCGAGTTACAATGTGTCGTTTAGGAAATACAAGATAATTTCGCACGATGCGAGATTTCCATAAAACGTGGTTGTCTGAAAAATTTTGACGAAAGAAAGTTATCCTGTGGGTTCTCTTTTGAGGCTACACATGTAGAGGTACGAGCCACACCAAATCTTTTCGAGTTACAACGTGTTGTTTAGGAGATACAAGCTAATTTTGTACGATGTGTTATTTCTTCTCTTAAACTGTTTCCAATACGTACGTAGTTGTCTTTACTCTGCAACACTTAATTTCCTTATAACGTGGTATTCTTACATATTCTTTCGAGAGAAAACTCTCCTGTGCGTTCTCTTTTGAGGCTACACGCTTATACATACACGCAACACCAAAGCTTTTTGAGTTACAACGTGTTGTTTAGGAAAAACAAGATAATTTCGCACGATGCGAGAATTCCTTAAAACGTGGTTTCTGACAAATTTTGATGAAAGAAAATTCTCCTGTGTGTTCTCGTTTGAGGCTACACTTTTAGACGTACACGTCACACCAAATCCTTTCGAGTTACAACGTGTTGTTTAGGAGATACAAGCTAATTTTGTAAGATGCGTTATTTCTTCTCGTAAAGTGTTTCCAATATGTACTTATTTGTCTTTACTCTGCAAAATTGTATTTCCTTATAACGTGGTATTCTTACATATTCTTTGGAGTGAAAACTCTCCAGTGCCTTCTCTTTTGAGGCTCCACGCTTACAAATACACGCAACACCATAGCTTTTCGAGTTACAACATGCTGTTTAGGAAAAAGAAGATGATTTCGCACGATGCGGGATTTCCTTAAAATGTGGTTTTCTGAAAAATTTTGAATAAAGAAAATTCTCCTGTGGGTTCTCTTTTGAGGCTACACGTTTAGACGTACACGCCACACCAAATCCTTTCAAGTTACCACGTGTTGTTTAGGAGATACAAGCTAATTTTGTACGAAGCATTATTTCTTCTCGTAAAGTGTTTCCAATACGTACTTATTTGTCTTTAATCTGCTACACTGTATTTCCTTATAACATGGTATTCTTACATATTATTTCGAGGGAAAACTCTCCTGTGCGTTCTCTTTTGAGGGGACACACTTAGACAAACATGCTACGCCAAAGCTTTTCGAGTTACAATGTGTTGTTTAGGAAAAACAAGATAATTTAACACGATGCGAGATTTCCATAAAACGTGGTTTTCTGAAAAATTTTGATGAAAGAAAGTTCTCCTGTGGGTTCTCTTTTGAGGCTACACGTGTAGAGGTACGAGCCACACCAAATCTTTTCGAATTACAACGTGTTGTTTAGGAGATATAAGCTAATTTTTTACGATGCGTTAATTCTTCTCATAAAGTGTTTCCAATAAGTACATATTTGTCTTTACACTGCAGCATTATATTTCCTTATAACGTGGTATTCTTACATATTCCTTCGAGAGAAAACTATCCTGTGCGTTCCCTTTTGAGGCTACACACTTAGACATACAGGCAACACCAAAGCTTTTCGAGTTACAACGTGTTGTTTATGGAAAACAAGATAATTTTGTACGATGCGGGATTTCCTTAAAACGTGATTTTCTGACAAATTTTGACGAAAGAAAATTCTCCTGTGTCTTCTGTTTTGAGGCTACACGTTTAGACGTGCACACCACACCAAATCCTTTCGAGTTACAACGTGTTGTTTAAGAGATACAAGCTAATTTTGTATGATGCGTTATTTCTTTTCGTAAAGTGGTTCCAATACATATGTATTTGTCTTTACTCTGCAACACTGTATTTCCTTATAACGTTGTATTCTTACATGTTCTTTCGAGAGAAAACTCTCCTGTGCATTCTCTTTAGAGGCTACATGCTCAGACATACACGCAACACCAAAGCTTTTCGAGTTACAACGTGTTGTTTAGGAAAAACAAGATAATTTTGCACGAAGCGGGATTTCCTTAAAACGTGGTTTTCTGAGAAATTTTGACGAAAGAAAGTTCTCCTGTAGGTTCTCTTTTGAGGCTACACGTGTAGACGTACGAGCCACACCAAATATTTTTCAGTTACAACGTGTTGTTTAGGAGACACAAGCAAATATTGTACGATGCGTTATTTCTTCTCGTAAAGTGTTTCCAATACGTACGTATTTGTCTTTACTCTGCAACACTGTATTTCCTTATAACGTGGTATTCGTACATATTCTTTCGAGAGAAAACTCTCCTGTGTGTTCTCTTTTGAGGCTACACGATTAGACAAACACGCAACACCAAAGCTTTTCGAGTTACAACGTGTTGTTTAGGAAAAAGAAGATGATTTCGCATGATGCGGGATTTCCTTAAAACCTGGTTTTCTGAAAAATTTTGACGAAAGAAAATTCTCCTGTGGGTTCACTTTTGAGGCTACATATTTAGACGTACACGTCACACCAAATCTTTTCGAATTACATTGTGTTGTTTAGGAGATACAAGCTAATTTTTTATAATGCGTTAATTCTCGTAAAGTCTTTCCAATACGTACGTATTTGTCTTTACTCTGCAACACTGTATTTCCTTATAACGTGGTATTCTTACATATTCTTTCGAGAGAAAACTATCCTGTGCATTCCCTTTTGAGGCTAAACACTTAGACATACAGGCAACACCAAAGCTTTTTGAGTTACAACGTGTTGTTTATAAAAAGCAAGATACTTTCGCACGATGCCGGATTTCCTTAAAACATGGTTTTCTGACAAATTTTGACGAAAGAAAATTATTCTGTTTGTTCTCTTTTGAGGCTTCACGTTTCGACGTGCACGTCACACCTAATCCTTTCGAGTTACCACGTGTTGTTTAGGAGATACAAGCTAATTTTGTACGATGCTTTATTTCTTCTCGTAAAGTGTTTCCAATACGTACGTATTTGTCTTTACTCTGCAACACTGTATTTCATTATAACGTGGTATTCTTACACATTCTTTCGAGAGAAAACTATCCTGTGCGTTCCCTTTTGAGGCTACACACTTAGACATACAGGCAACACCAAAGCTTGTCAAGTTACAACGTGTTGTTTATGAAAAACAAGATAATTTCGCACGATGCGGGATTTCCTTAAAACTTGGTGTTCTGACAAATTTTGACGAAAGAAAATTCTCCTGTGGGTTCTCTATTGAGGCTACACGTTTAGACGTGCACGCCACACCATACCCTTTCGAATTACCACGTGTTGTTTAGGAGATACAAGCTAATTTTGTACGATGCATTATTTATTCTCGTAAAGTGTTTCCAATATTTACGTATTTGTCTTTACTCTGCAACACTGTATTTCCTTATAACATTGTATTCTTTCATGTTCTTTCGAGAGAAAACTCTCCGGTGCGTTCTCTTTAGAGGCTACACGCTTAGACATACACGCAACACCAAAGCTTTTCGAGTTACAACGTGTTGTTTAGGAAAAACAGGATAATTTTGCACGATAAGGGATATCCTTAAAACGTGGTTTTCTGACAAATTTTGACGAAAGAAAGTACTCCTGTGCGTTGTCTATTGAGGCTACAGGTTTAGACGTACACGCCACACCAAATCTTTTCGAGTTACAACTTGTTGTTTAGGGGATACAAGCAAATTTTGTTCGATGCGTTATTTCTTCTTGTAAAGTGTGTCCAATATGTACTTAATTGTCTTTACTCTGCAACACTGTATTTCCTTATAACGTTATATTCTTACATATTCTTTCGAGGGAAAACTCTCCTGTGCGTTCTCTTTTGGGCTACACGCTTAGACATACCCGCAACGCCAAAGCTTTTCGAGTTACAACGTTTTGTTTAGGAAAAACAAGATAATTTCGCACGATGCGAGATTTCCATAAAACGTGGTTTTCTGAAAAATTTTGACTGAAGAAAGTTCTCCTGTGGGTTCTCTTTTGAGGCTACATGTTTAGACGTACACGTCACACCAAATCTTTTCGAGTTACAACGTGTTGTTTAGGAGATACAAGCTAATTTCGTACGATGCGTTATTTCTTCTCGTAAAGTGTTTCCAATATGTACTTAATTGTCTTTACTCTGCAACACTGTATTTCCTTATAACGTGGTATTCTTACATATTCTTTCAAGGGAAAACTCTCCTGTGCGTTTTTTTTGGGCTACACGCTTAGACATACACGCAACGCCAAAGCTTTTCGAGTTACAGCGTGTTGTTTAGGAAAAACAAGATAATTTCGCACAATGCGAGATTCCATAAAACGTGGTTTTCTGAAAAATTTTGACTGAAGAGAGTTCTCCTGTGGGTTCTCTTTTGAGGCTACATGTTTAGACGTACACGTCACACCAAATCTTTTCGAGTTACAACGTGTTGTTTAGGAGATACAACCTAATTTCGTACGATGCGTTATTTCTTCTTGTAAAGTGTTTCCAATATGTACTTAATTGTCTTTACTCTGCAACACTGTATTTCCTTATAACGTGGTATTCTTACATATTCTTTCGAGGGAAAACTCTCCTGTGCGTTTTTTTTTTTTTTTTTGGGCTACACGCTTAGACATACACGCAACGCCAAAGCTTTTCGAGTTACAGCGTGTTGTTTAGGAAAAACAAGATAATTTCGCAAGATGCGAGATATCCATACAACGTGGTTTTCTGACAAATTTTGATGAAAGATAATTCTACTGTGGGTTCTCTTTTGAGGCTACACGTTTAGACGTACATGTCACACCAAATCTTAACGAGTTACAACGTGTTGTTTACGAGATACAAGCTAATTTTGTATGATGCATTATTTCTCCTCATAAAGTGTTTCCAATAAGTACTTATTTGTCTTTACTCTGCAAAATTATATTTCCTTATAACGTGGTATTCATACAAATTCTTTTGAGGGAAAACTCTCCTGTGCGTTCTCTTTTGAGGCTACATGCTTAGACATACACGCAACGACAAAGCTTTTCAAGTTACAACGTGTTGTTTAGGAAAAACAAGATAATTTTGCACGATGTGAGATTTCCTTAAAACGTGGTTTCTGATAAATTTTGATGAAAGAAAATTCTCCTGTGGGTTCTCTTTTGAGGCTACACGTTTAGACATACACGTCACACCAAATCTTTTCGAGTTACAACGTGTTGTTTAGGAGATACAAGTTAATTTTGTACGATGCGTTATTTCTTCTCGTAAAGTGTTTCCAATATGTACTTATTTGTCTTTACTCTGCAAAATTGTATTTCCTTATAACGTGGTATTCTTACATATTCTTTCGAGAGAAAACGCTCCTGTGCCTTCTCTTTTGAGGCTCCACGCTTACACATACACGCAACACCAAAGCTTTTCGAGTTACAATATGTTGTTTAGGAAAAAGAAGATGATTTCGCACGATGCGGGATTTCCTTAAAACGTGGTTTTCTGAAAAATTTTGACGAAAGAAAATTCTTCTGTGGGTTCTCTTTTGAGGCTACATGTTTAGACGTACACGCCACACCAAATCTTTTCGAGTTACAACGTGTTGTTTAGGAGATACAAGCTAATTTTGTAAGATGCGTCAATTCTTCTCATAAAGTGTTTCCAATACGTACGTATTTGTCTTTATTCTGCAACACTGTATTTCCTTATAACGTGGTATTCTTACATATTCTTTCGAGAGAAAACTATCCTGTGCGTTCCCTTTTGAGGCTACACACTTAGACATACAGGCAACACCAAAGCTTTTCGAGTTTCAACGTGTTGTTTATGAAAAACAAGATTATTTCGCACGATGCGGGATTTCCTTAAAACATGGTTTTCTGACAAATTTTGACGAAAGTAAGTTCTCCTGTGGGTTCTCTTTTGAGACTCCACGTTTAGACGTACACGCCACACCAAATCCTTTCGAGTTACCATGTGTTGCTTAGGAGATACAAGCTAATTTAGTACGATGCATTATTTCTTCACTTAAAGTGTTTCCAATACATTCTTATTTGTCTTTACTCTGCTACACTGTATTTCCTTATAACGTGGTATTCTTACATATTCTTTCGAGAGAAAACTCTCCTGTGCATTCTCATTTGAGGCTACAAGATTAGATATACACGCAACACCAAAGCTTTTCGAGTTACAACGTGTTGTTTAGGAAAAACAAGATAATTTCGCACGATGCGAGATTTCCTTAAAACGTGGTTTCTGACAAATTTTGATGAAAGAAAATTCTCCTGTGGGTTCTCTTTTGAGGCTACACGTTTAGACATACACGTAACACCAAATCTTTTCCAGTTACAACGTGTTGTTTAGGAGACACAAGTTAATTTTGTACGATGCGTTATTACTTCTCGTAAAGTGTTTCCAATATGTACTTATTTGTCTTTACTCTGCAAAATTGTATTTCCTTATACCATGGTATTATTACATATTCTTTCGAGGGAAAACTCTCCTGTGCCTTCTCTTTTGAGGCTCCATCCTTACACATACACGCAACACCAAAGCTTTTCGAGTTACAACATGTTGTTTAGGAAAACGGAGATGATTTTGCACGATGCGGGATTTCCTTAAAACGTAGTTTTCTGACAAATTTTGACGAAAGAAAGTTCTCCTGTGGGTTCTCTTTTGAGGCTACACGTGTAGAGGTATGAGCCACACCAAATCTTTTCGAGTTACAACGTGTTGTTTAGGAGATACAAGCAAATTTTTTACGATGCGGTATTTCTTCTCCTAAAGTATTTCCAATATGTACTTATTTGTCTTTACTCTGCAACACAGTATTTCCTTATAACGTGGTATACTTACATATTCTTTCGAGAGAAAACTCTCCTGTGCGTTCTCTTTTGAGGCTACACGCTTAGACAAACACTCAGCACCAAAGCTTTTCAAGTTACACTGTGTTGTTTAGGAAAAGCAAGGTAATTTTGCACGATGCGAGATTTCCTTAAAACGTGTTTTCTGACAAATTTTGATGAAAGAAAATTCTCCGGTGAGTTCTCTTTTGAGGCTACACGTTTAGACGTACATGTCACACCAAATCTTTTCGAGTTACAACGTGTTGTTTAGGAGATACAAGCTAATTTTTTACGATGCGTAATTTCTTCTCATAAAGTGTGTCCAATACGTACTTATTTGTCTTTACTCTGCAAAATTGTATTTCCTTATAACGTGGTATTCTTACATATTCTTTCGAGAGAAAACTCCCCTGTGCATTCTCTTTTGAGGCTCCACGCTTACACATACACGCAACACCAAAGCTTTTCGAATTACAACATGTTGTTTAGGAAAAAGAAGATGATTTCACAGGATGCGGGATTTCCTTAAAACGTGGTTTTCTGAAATATTTTGACGAAAGAAAATTCTCCTGTGGGTTCTCTTTTGAGGCTACATGTTTAGATGTACACGCCACACCAAATCCTTTCGAGTTACAACGGGTTGTTTAGGAGATACAAACTAATTTTGTACGATGTGTTAATTCTTCTCATAAAGTGTTTCCAATACGTACGTATTTGTCTTTACTCTGCAACACTGTATTTCCTTATAACGTGGTATTTTTACATATTCTTTCGAGAGAAAACTATCCTCTGCGTTCCCTTTTGAATCTACACACTTAGTCATACAGGCAACACCAAAGCTTTTCGAGTTACAACGTGTTGTTTCTGAAAAACAAGATTATTTCGCATGATGCGGGATTTCCTTAAAACGTGGTTTTCTGACAAATTTTGACGAAAGAAAATTATCCTGTGGGTTCTCTTTTGAGGCTCCATGTTTAGACGTACACGCCACACCAAATCCTTTCGAGTTACCACGTGTTGTTTAGGAGATACAAGCTAATTTTGTACGATGCGTTATTTTCTGACAAATTTTGACGAAAGAAAATTATCCTGTGGGTTCTCTTTTGAGGCTCCACGTTTAGAAGTACACGCCACACCAAATACTTTCGAGTTACAACGTGTTGTTTAGGAGATACAAGCTAATTTTGTACGATGCGTTATTTCTTCTCATAAAGTGTTTCCAATATTTACTTATTTGTCTTTACTCTGCAACACTGTATTTCCTTATAACGTTGTATTCTTACATGTTCTTTCGAGAGAAATCTCTCCTGTGCGTTCTCTTTAGAGGCTACAGGCTTAGACATACACGCAACACCAAAGCTTTTCGAGTTACAACATGTTGTTTAGGAAAAACAAGATAATTTTGCACGATGCGGGATTTTCTTAAAACGAGGTTTTCTGACAAATTTTGACGAAAGAAAGTTCTCCTGTGGGTTCTCTTTTGAGGCTACACATGCAGACATTTTAGCCACACCAAAACTTTTCGAGTTACAACGTGTTGTTTAGGAGATACAAGCAAATTATTTAGGATGCGTTATTTCCTCTCGTAAAGTGTTTCCAATAAAATACTTATTTGTCTTTACTCTGCAACACTGTATTTCCTTCTAACGTGGTATTCTTACATATTCTTTCGAGAGAAAACTCTCTTGTGCGTTCTCTTTTTGAGGCTACACGCTTAGACAAACACTCAACACCAAAGCTTTTCGAGTTACAACGTGTTGTTTAGGAAAAACAAGATTATTTCGCACGATGTGAGATTTCCTTAAAACGTGTTTTCTGACAAATTTTGATGAAAGAAAATTTTCCTGTGGGTTCTCTTTTGAGGCTACACATTTATACGTACACGTCACACCAAATCTTTTCGAGTTACAACGTGTTGTTTAGGATGCGTTATTTCTTCTCGTAAAGTGTTTCCAATACGTACTTATTTGTCTTTACTCTGCAAAATTGTATTTCCTTATAACGTGGTATTCTTACATATTCTTTCGAGAGAAAACTCTCCTGTGCTTTCTCTTTTGAGTCTCCACGCTTACACATAAACGCAACACCAACGCCTTTCGAGTTACAACATGTTGTTTAGGAAAAAGAAGACGATTTCGCATGATGCGGGATTTCCTTAAAACGTGGTTTTCTGAAAAAATTTGACGAAAGAAAATTCTCCTGTGGGTTCTCTTTTGAGGCTCCATGTTTAGATGTACATGCCACACCAAATCTTTTCGAGTTACAACGTGTTGTTTAAGAGATGCAAGCTAATTTTGTACGATGCATTAATTCTTCTCATAAAGTGTTTCCAATACGTACGTATTTGTCTTTACTTTGCAACACTGTATTTCCTTATAACGTGGTATTCTTACATATTCTTTTGAGAGAAAACTATCCTGTGCATTCCCTTTTGAGGCTACACACTTAGACATACAGGCAACACCAAAGCTTTTCGAGTTAGAACGTGTTGTTTATGAAAAACAAGATAATTTCGCACGATGCAGGATTTCCTTAAAACGTGGTTTTCTGACAAATTTTGACGAAAGAAAATTCTCCTGTGGGTTCTCTTTTGAGGCTTCACGTTTAGACGTGCACGCCACACCAAATCCTTTCGAGTTACCACGTGTTGTTTAGGAGATACAAGCTAATTTTGTATGATGCGTTATTTCTTCTCGTAAAGTATTTTCAATAGGTATGTATTTGTCTTTATTCTGCAACACTGTATTTCCTTATAACGTGGTATTCTTATATATTCTGTCGAGAGAAAACTATCCTGTGCGTTCCCTTTTGAGGCTACACACTTAGACATACAGGCAACACCAAAGCTTTTCGAGTTACAACGTGTTGTTTATGAAAAACAAGATAATTTCGCACGATGCGGGATTTCCTTAAAACGTGGTGTTCTGACAAATTTTGACAAACTAAAATTCTCCTGTTGGTTCTCTTTTGAGGCTACACGTTTAGAAGTGCATGCCACACCAAATCTTTTCGAGTTGCCACGTGTTGTTTAGGAGATACAAGCTAATTTTGTACGATGCGTTATTTCTTCTCGTAAAGTGTTTCCAATAAGTACGTATTTGTCTTTACTCTGCAACACTGTATTTCCTTATAACGTTGTATTCTTACATGTTCTTTGGAGAGAAAAGTCTCCTGTGCGTTCTCTTTAGAGGCTACATGCATAGACATACACGCAACACAAAAGCTTTTCGATTTACAACGTGTTGTTTAGGAAAAACAAGATAATTTTGCACGATGCGGGATATCCTTAAAACGTGGTTTTCTGAGAAATTTTGACGAAAGAAAGTTCTCCTGTGGGTTCTCTTTTGAGGCTACACGTTTAGATGTACGAGCCACACCAAATCTTTTCGAGTTGCAACGTGTTGTTTAGGAGATTCCAGCAAATTTTTTACGATTCGTTATTTCTTCTCGTAAAGTGTTTTCAATACGTACTTATTTGTCTTTACTCTGCAACACTGTATTTCCTTATAACGTGGTATTCTTACATATTCTTTCGAGAGAAAAATCTCCTGTGCATTCCCTTTTGAGGCTACACTCTTAGACAAAAACTCAACACCAAAGCTTTTCGGGTTACACCGTGTTGTTTAGGAAAAACAAGATAATTTTGCACGATGTGAGATTTCCTTAAAACGTGTTTTCTGACAATTTTGATGAAAGAAAATTCTCCTGTGGGTTCTCTTTTGAGGCTACATGTTTAGACGTACACGTCACACCAAATCTTTTCGAGTTACAACGAGTTGTTTAGGAAATACAAGCTAATTTTGTACGATGCGTTATTTCTTCTCGTAAAGTGTTTCCAATATGTACTTATTTGTCTTTACTCTGCAATATTGTATCTCCTTATAACGTGGTATTCTTACATATTCTTTCGAGAGAAAACTCTCCTGTGCGTTCTCTTTTGAGGCTCCACGCTTACACATACACGCAACACCAAAGCTTTTCGAATTACAACATGTTGTTTAGGAAAAAGAAGATGATTTCGCATGATGCGGGATTTCCTTAAAACGTGGTTTTCTGAAAAATTTTGACGAAAGAAAAATCTCCTGTTTGTTCTCTTTTGAGGCTACATGTTTAGATGTACACGCCACACCAAATCCTTTCGAGTTACAACGTGTTGTTTAGGAGATACAAGCTAATTTTGTACGATGCGTTAATTCTTCTCATAAAGTGTTTCCAATATGTACGTATTTGTCTTTACTCTGCAACACTGTATTTCCTTATAACATGGTATTCTTACATATTCTTTCGAGACAAAACTATCCTATGCGTTCCCTTTTGAGGCTACACACTTAGACATACAGGCAACACCAAAGCTTTTCCAGTTACAACCTGTTGTTTATGAGAAACAAGATTATTTCACATGATGCGGGATTTCCTTAAAACGTGATTTTCTGACAAATTTTGACGAAAGAAAACTCTCCTGTGGGTTCTCTTTTGAGGCTCCACGTTTAGACGTACACACCACACCAAATCCTTTCGAGTTACCACGTGTTGCTTAGGAGATACAAGCTAATTTTGTACGATGCGTTATTTCTTCTCATAAAGTGTTTCCAATACATACTTATTTGTCTTTACTCTGCAACACTGTATTTCCTTATAACGTTGTATTCTTACATGTTCTTTCGAGAGAAAACTCTTTTGTGCGTTCTCTTTAGAGGCTACAGGCTTAGACACACAAGCAACACCAAAGCTTTTCTAGTTACAACGTGTTGTTTGGGAAAAACTAGATAATTTTGCACGATGCGGGATTTCCTTAAAACCTGGTTTTCTGACAAATTTTGACGAAAGAAAGTTCTCCTGTGGGTTCTCTTTTGAGGCTACACATGCAGACATACGAGCCACACGAAATCTTTTCGAGTTACAACGTGTTGTTTAGGAGATACAAGCAAATTTTTTACGATGCGTTATTTCTTCTCGTATAATGTTTCCAATATGTACTTATTTTTCTTTACTCTGCAACACTGTATTTCCTTATAACGTGGTATTCTTACATATTCTTTCGAGAGAAAACTCTCCTGTGCGTTCTCTTTTGAGGCTACACGCTTAGACAAACACTCAGCACCAAAGCTTTTCGAGTTACAACGTGTTGTTAAGGAAAAACAAGATAATTTCGCACGATGTGAGATTTCCTTAAAACGTGTTTTCTGACAAATTTTGATGAAAGAAAATTCTTCTGTGGGTTCTCTTTTGAGGCTACACGTTTAGACGTACATGTCACACCAAATCTTTTCGTGTTACAATGTGTTGTTAAGGAGATACAAGCTAATTTTTAAGGATGCGTTATTTCTTCTCATAAAGTGTTTCCAATATGTACTAATTTGTCTTTACTCTGCAAAATTGTATTTCCTTATAACGTGGTATTCTTACATATTCCTTCGAGAGAAATCTCTCCTTTGCCTTCTCTTTTGAGTCTTTACCCTTACACATACACGCAACACCAATGCTTTTCGAGTTACAACATGTTGTTTAGGAAAAAGAAGATGATTTCGCACGATGCGGGATTTCCTTAAAACGTGGTTTTCTGAAAAATTTTGAGGAAAGAAAATTCTCCTGTGGGTTCTCTTTTGAGGCTCCATGTTTACATGTACACGCCACACCAAATCTTTTCGAGTTATAACGTGTTGTTTAAGAGATACAAGCTAATTTTGTACGATGCGTTAATTCTTCTCATAAAGTGTTTCCAATACGTACATATTTGTCTTTACTCTGCAACACTGTATTTCCTTATACCGTGGTATTCTTACATATTCTTTCGAGAGAAAAGTATCCTGTGCGTTCCCTTTTGAGGCTACACACTTAGACATACAGGCAACACCAAAGCTTTTCGAGTTACAACGTGTTGTTAATGAAAAACAAGATTAATTCTCACGATGCGGGATTTCCTTAAAACGTGGTTTTCTGACAAATTTTGATGAATGAAAATTCTACTGTGGGTTCTCTTTTGAGGCTCCACGTTTAGACGTACACGCCACACCAAATCCTTCGAGTTATCACGTGTTGCTTAGGAGATACAAGCTAATTTTTTATGATGCGTTATTTCTTCTCGTAAAGTGTTTCCAATACTTATGTATTTCTCTTTACTCTGCAACACTGTATTTCCTTATAACGTTGTATTCTTACATTTTCTTTTGAGAGAAAACTCTCCTGTGCGTTCTCTTTAGAGGCTACAGGCTTAGACATACACGCAACACCAAAGCTTTTCAAGTTACAACGTGTTGTTTAGGAAAAACAAGATAATATTGCACGATGCGGGATTTCCTTAAAACGTGGTTTTCTGACAAATTTTGACGAAAGGAAGTTCTCCTGTGGTTTCTCTTTTGATGCTACACTTGTAGACGTACGAGCCACACCAAATCTTTTCAAGTTACAACGTGTTGTTTAGGAGATACAAATTTTGTACGATGCGTTATTTCTTCTCGTAAAGTGTTTCCAATACGTACTTATTTGTCTTTAGTCTGCAACATTGTATTTCCTTATAACGTGTTATTCTTACATATTCTTTCGAGGGAAAACACTCCTGTGCGTTCTCTTTTGAGGCTACACGCTTAGACAAATACGCAACGCCAAAGCTTTTCGAGTTACAACGTGTTGTTTAGGAAAAACAAGATAATTTCGCACTATGCGAGATTTCCATAAAACGTGGTTTTCTGAAAATTTTTGATGAAAGAAAGTTCTCCTGTCGGTGCTCTTTTGAGGCTACACGTGTAGAGGTACGAGCCATACCAAATCTTTTCGTGTTACAACGTGTTGTTTAGGAGATACAAGCTAATTTTGTACGATGCCTTATTTCTTCTCTTAAAGTGTTTCCAATAGGTATGTATTTGTCTATACTCTGCAACAGTGTATTTCCTTATAACGTTGTATTCTTACATATTCTTTCGAGAGAAAACTCTCCTGTGCGTTCTCTTTTGACGCTACACGCTTAGATACACGCAACACCAAAGCTTTTCTATTTACAACGTGTTGTTTAGGAAAAACAAGATAATTTCGCATGATGCGAGATTTCTTTAAACGTGGTTTCTGACAAATTTTGATGAATGAAAATTCTCCTTTGGGTTCTCTTTTGAGGCTACACGTTTAGACATACACGTCACACCAAATCTTTTCGAGTTACAACGTGTTGCTTAGGAGATACAAGTTAATTTCGTACGAAGTGTTATTTCTTCTCCTAAAGTGTTTCCAATATGTACTTATTTTTCTATTCTCTGCAAAATTGTATTTCGTTATAACGTGGTATTCTTACATATTCTTTCGAGAGAAAACTCTCCTGTGCCTTCTCTTTTGAGGCTCCACGCTTACACATACACGCAACACCAAAGCTTTTCGAGTTACAACATGTTGTTTAGGAAAAAGGAGATGATTTCGCACGATGCGGGATTTCCTTAAAACGTGGTTTTCTGAAAAATTTTGAGGAAAGAAAATTCTCCTGTGGGTTCTGTTTTGAGGCCACATGTTTAGATGTACACGCCACACTAAATCTTTTCGAGTTACAACGTGTTGTTTAGGAGATACAAGCAAATTTTTTACGATGCGTTATTTCCTCTTGTAAAGTGTTTCCAATACGTACTTATTTGTCTTTACTCTACAACACTGTATTTCCTTATAACGTGGTATTCTTACATATTCTTTCAAGAGAAAACTCTCCTGTGCATTCTCTTTTGAGGCTACACGCTTAGACATACACGCAACACCAAAGCTTTTCGAGTTACAACATGTTGTTTAGGAAAAACAAGATAATCTCGCAGGATGCGAGATTTCCTTAAAACGTGGTTTCTGACAAATTTTGATGAAAGAAAATTCTCCTGTGGGTTCTCTTTTGAGGCTACACGTTTCGACGTACACATCACACCAAATCTTTTCGAGTTACAACATGTTGTTTAGGAGATACAAGCTAATTTTTTTCGATGCATTA
The DNA here is from genome assembly GCF_947179515.1 of Apodemus sylvaticus. Lineage (NCBI taxonomy): Eukaryota > Metazoa > Chordata > Mammalia > Rodentia > Muridae > Apodemus > Apodemus sylvaticus. The sequence goes on from NW_026263286.1 coordinate 67,848, forward strand.
TTTCTTCTCATAAAGTGTTTCCAATATGTACTTATTTGTCTTTATTCTGCAAAATTGTATTTCCTTATAACGTGGTATTCTTACATATTCTTTCGAGAGAAAATGCTCCTGTGCCTTCTCTTTTGAGGCTCCACGCTTACACATACACGCAACACCAAAGCTTTTCAAGTTACAACATGTTGTTTAGGAAAAAGAAGATGATTTCGCATGATGTGGGATTTCCTTAAAACATGGTTTTCTGACAAATTTTTACGAAAGAAAATTCTCCTGTGGGTTCTCTTTTGAGGCTACATGTTTAAATGAACACGCCACACCAAATCTTTTAGAGTTACAACGTGTTGTTTAAGAGATACAAGCTAATTTTGTACGATGTGTTAATTCTTCTCCTAATGTGTTTCCAATATGTACTTATTTGTCGTTACTCTGCAAAATTGTATTTCCTTATAACGTGGTGTTCTTACATATTCTTTTGAGAGAAAACTCTCCTGTGCCTTCTCTTTTGAGGCTCCACGCTTACACATACACGCAACACCAAAGCTTTTCGAGTTACAACATGTTGTTTAGGAAAAAGAAGATGATTTCGCACGATGCGGGATTTCCTTAAAACGTGGTTTTCTGAAAAATTTTGACGAAAGAAAATTCTCCTGTGTGTTCTCTTTTGAGGCTACATGTTTAGATGTACACGCCACACCAAATCTTTTCGAGTTACAACGTGTTGTTTAGGAGATACAAGCTAATTTTGTAAGATGCGTTAATTCTTCTCATAAAGTGTTTCCAATACGTACGTTTTAGTCTTTACTCTGCAACACTGTATTTCCTTATAACGTGGTAATCTTACATATTCTTTCGAGAGAAAACTATCCTGTGCGTTCCCTTTTGAGGCTACACACTTAGACATACAGGCAACACCAAAGCTTTTCGAGTTAGAACGTGTTGTTTATGAAAAACAAGATAATTTCGCACGATGCGGGATTTTCTTAAAACGTGGTGTTCTGACAAATTTTGACGAAAGAAAATTCTCCTGTGGGTTCTCTTTTGAGGCTACACGTTTAGACGTGCACGCCACCCCAAATCCTTTCGAGTTACCACGTGTTGTTTAGGAGGTACAAGCTAATTTTGTACGATGCGTTATTTCTTCTCTTAAAGTGTTTCCAATACGTACACATTTGTCTTTACTCTGCAACACTCTATTTCCTTATAACGTTGTATTCTTACATGTTCTTTCGAGAGAAAACTCTCCTGTGCATTCTCTTTAGAGGCTACATGCTTAGACATACACGCAACACCAAAGCTTTCCGAGTTTCAACGTGTTGTTTAGGAAATCAATATAATGTTGCACGATGCGGGATTTCCTTAAAACGTGGTTTTCTGACAAATATTGACGAAAGAAAGTTCTTCTGTGGGTTCTCTTTTGAGGCTACACGTTTAGACGTACGAGCCACACCAAATCTTTTCAAGTTACAACGTGTTGTTTAGGAGATACAAGCAAATTTTTTAAGATGCGTTATTTCTTCTTGTAAAGTGTTTCCAATACGTACTTATTTGTCTTTACTCTGCAACACTGTATTTCCTTATAACGTGGTATTCTTACCTATTCTTTCGAGGGAAAACTCTCCTGTGTGTTCTCTTTTCAGGCTACACGCTTAGACATACACGCAACGCCAAAGCTTTTCGAGTTACAGCGTGTTGTTTAGGAAAAACAAGATAATTTCGCACGATGCGAGATTTCCTTAAAACGTGGTTTCTGACAAATTTTGATGAATGAAAATTCTCCTGTGGGTTCTCTTTTGAGGCTACACGTTTAGACGTACACGTCACACCAAATCTTTTAGAGTTACAACATGTTGTTTAGGAGATACAAGCTAATTTTGTACGATGCATTAATTCCTCTGGTAAAGTGTTTCCAATACTTATGTATTTGTCTTTACTCTGCAACACTCTATTTCATTATAACGTTGTATTCTTACATATTCGTTCGAGAGAAAACTCTCCTGTGCGTTCTCTTTAGAGGCTACAGGCTTAAACATACACGCAACACCTAAGCTTTTCGAGTTACAACGTGCTGTTTAGGAAAAAGTAGATAATTTTGCACGATGCGGGATTTCCATAAAACGTTGTTTTCTGACAAATTTTGAAGAAAGAAAGTCCTCCTGTGGGCACTCTTTTGAGGCTGCACGTGTAGACATACGAGCCACACCAAATCTTTTCGAGTTACAACGTGTTGCTTAGGAGATACAAGCAAATTTTGTACGAAGCGTTATTTCTTCTCGTAAAGTGTTTCCAATACGTACTTATTTGTCTTTACTCTGCAACACTGTATTTCCTTATAACGTGGTATTCTTACATATTCTTTCGAGGGAAAACTCTCCTGTGCGTTCTCTTTTGAGGCTACATGCTTAGACAAACACGCAACGCCAAAGCTTTTCGAGTTACAACGTGTTGTTTAGGAAAAACAAGATAATTTCGCACGATGCGAGATTTCCATAAAACGTGGTTTATTGAAAAATTTTGACTAAAGTAAGTTCTCCTGTAGGTTCTCTTTTGAGGCTACACGTGTAGAGGTATGAGCCACACCAAATATTTTAGAGTTACAACATTTTGTTTAGGAGATACAAGCTAAATTTGTACGATGCATTATTTCTTCTCTTAAAGTGTTTCCAATACGTACGTATTTGTCTTTACTCTGCAACACTGTATTTCCTTCTAAAGTGGTATTCTTACATATTCTTTCAAGAGAAAACTCTCCTATGCGTTCTCTTTTGAGGCTACATGCTTAGACATAAACGCAACCCCAAAGCTTTTCGAGTTACAACGTGTTGTTTAGGAAAAACAAGATAATTTCCCACGATGCGAGATTTCTTTAAAACGTGGTTTCTGACAAATTTGATGAAAGAAAATTCTCCTGTGGGTTCTCTTTTGAGGCTACACGTTTAGACATACACGTCACACCAAATCTTTTCGAGTTACAACGTGTTGTTTAGGAGATACAAGTAAATTTTTTACGATGCGTTATTTCTTCTCCTAAAGTGTTTCCAATATGTACTTATTTGTCTTTACTCTGCAAAATTGTATTTCCTTATAACGTGGTATTCTTACATATTCTTTCGAGAGAAAACTCTCCTGTGCCTTCTTTTTTGAGGCTCCATGCTTACACATACACGCAACACCAAAGCTTTTCGAGTTACAACATGTTGTTTAGGAAAAAGAAGATGATTTTGCACGATGCAGGATTTACTTAAAACGTGGTTTTCTGAAATATTTTCACGAAAGAAAATTCTCCTGTGGGTTCTCTTTTGAGGCTACAGGTTTAGAAGTACACGCCACGCCAAATCTTTTCGAGTTACAACGTGTTGTTTAGGAGATACAAGCTAATTTTGGACGTTGCCTTAATTCTTCTCATAAAGTGTTTCCAATACGTACGTATTTGTCTTTACTCTGCAACACTGTATTTCCTTATAACGTGGTATTCTTACATATTCTTTCGAGAGAAAACTATCCTTTGCATTCCCTTTTGAGGTTACACACTTAGACATACAGGCAACACCAAAGCTTTTCGAATTACAACGTGTTGTTTATAAAAAACAAGATAATTTCGCACATTGCGGGATTTCCTTAAACCCTTGTGTTCTGACAAATTTTGACGAAAGAAAATTCTCCTGTGGGTTCTCTTTTGATGCTACACGTTTAGACATGCACGCCACACCAAATCCTTTCGAGTTACCACGTGTTGTTTAGAAGATACAAGCTAATTTTGTACGATGTGTTATTTCTTCTCGTAAAGTGTTTCCAATACGTACGTATTTGTCTTTGTCTGCAACACTGTATTTCCTTATAACGTGGTATTCTTACATATTCTTTCGAGCGAAAACTCTCCTGTGAGTTCTCTTTTGAGGCTACACGTTTAGAGATACACACAACACCAAAGCTTTTCGAGTTACAACGTGTTGTTTAGGAAAAACTAGATAATTTCGCACGATGCGAGATTTCCATACAGGTGGTTTTCTGAAAAATTTGACGAAAGAAAGTTCTCCTGCGGGTTCTTATTTGAGGCGACACTTGTAGAGGTACGAGCCACACCAAATCTTTTCGAGTTACAAAGTGTTGTTTAGGAGATACAAGCTAATTTTTTATGATGCGTTATTTCTTCTCTTAAAGTTTTTCCAATACGTAAGTAGTTGTCTTTACTCTACAACACTGTATTTCCTTATAACGTGGTATTCCTACATATTCTTTCGAAAGAAAACTCTCCTGTGCGTTCTCTTTTGAGGCTACACGCTTAGACATACACGCAACACCAAAGCTTTTCGATTCACAACGTGTTGTTTAGGAAAAACAAGATAATTTCGCACGATGCGAGATTTCCTTAAAACGTGGTTTCTGACAAATTTTGATGAAAGAAAATTCTCCTGTGGGTTCTCTTTTGAGGATACACGTTTAGACGTACACGTCACACCAAATATTTTCGAGTTACAACGTGTTGTTTAGGAGATACAAGCTAATTTTTTACGATGCATTATTTCTTCTCGTAAAGTGTTTCCAATATGTACTTATTTATCTTTACTCTGCAAAATTGTATTTCCTTTTAAGGTGGTATTCTTACATATTCTTTAGAGAGAAAACTCTCCTGTGCCTTCTCTTTTGAGGCTCCACGCTTACACATACACGCAATACCAAAGCTTTTCGAGTTACAACATGTTGTTTAGGAAAAAGAAGATGATTTTGCATGATGCGGGATATCCTTAAAATTTTCTGAAAAATTTTGACGAAAGAAAATTCTCCTGTGGGTTCTCTTTTGATGCTACATGTTTAGACGTACACGCCACACCAAATCTGTTCGAGTTACAACGTGTTGTTTAGGAGATACAAGCTACTTTTTTACAATGCGTTAATTCTTCTCATAAAGTGTTTCCAAGTAGTACGTGTTTGTCTTTACTCTCAACATTGTATTTCCTTATAACGTGGTCTTCTTACATATTCTTTCGATAGAAAACTGTCCTGTGCGTTCCCTATTGTGGCTACACACTGAGATATACAGGCAACACCAAAGCTATTCAAGTTACAACATGTAGTTTAGGAAAAAGAAGATGATTTCGCAAGATGCGGGATTTCCTTAAAACGTGGTTTTCTGAAAAATTTTGACGAAAGAAAATTCTCCTGTGGGTTCTCTTTTGTGGCTACACGTTTAGACGTACACGCCACACCAAAGCTTTTCGAGTTACAACGTGCTTCTTAGGAAATACAAGCTAATTTTGTACGATGCATTATTTCTTCTCGTAAAGTGTTTCAAATACGTATGTATCTATCTTTACTCTGCCACACTGTATTTCCTTATAACGTGTTATTCTTACTTATTCTTTCGAGAGAAAACTCTCCTGTGCGTTCTCTTTTGAGTCTACACGCTTAGACATACACGCAGCACCAAAGCTTTTCGAGTTACAACGTGTTGTTTAGAAAAACAAGATAATTTCCAGGATGCGGGATTTCCATAAAACGTGGTATTCTGACAAATTTTGACGAAAGAAAATTCTCCTGTGAGTTCTCTTTTGAGGCTACAGATTTAGACGTACACGCCATATCAAATCTTTTCGAGTAACATCGTGTTGTTTAGGAGATACAAGCTAATTTTGTACGATGCGTTATTTCTTCTCGTAAAGTGTTTCCAATACATACGTATTTGTCTTTACTCTGCAACACTGTATTTCCTTAAAATGTGGTATTCTTATATATTCTTTCGAGAGAAAACTCTCCTGTGCGTTCTCTTTTGAGGCCACACGTTTAGACATACACGCAACACCAAAGCTTTTCGAGTTACAACGTGTTTTTTAGGAAAAGCAAGATAATTCCGCACAATGCGGGATTTCCTTAAAACGTGGTTTTCTGAAAAATTTTGAGGAAAGAAAATTCTCCTGAGGGTTCTCTTTTGAGGCTACACATTTCAACTTACACATCACACCAAATCCTTCGAGTTACAACGTGTTGTTTAGGAAATACAAGCTAATTTTGTACGATGTATTATTCCTTCTCGTAAAGTGATTCCAATAAGTATGTATCTGTCTTTACTCTGCAACACTGTACTTCCTTATAACGTGGTATTCTTACATATTCTTTCGAGAGAATACTCTACTGTGCATTCTCTTTTGAGGCTACACGCTTAGACATACACGCAACACCAAAGCTTTTCGAGTAACTACGTGTTGTTTAGGAAAAACAAGATAATTTCGCACAATGCAGGACTTCCTTAAAACGTGGTTTTCTGAAAAAAATTTGACCAAAGAAAATTCTCCTGTGGGTTCTCTTTTGATGTTACACGTTTAGATGTAAACACCACACCAAATCTTTTCGAGTTACAACGTGTTGTTTACACCAAAGCTTTTCGAGTTACAACGTGTTGTTTAGGAAAAAGAAGATAATTTCGCACGATGCGGGATTTCCTTAAAACGTGGTTTTCTGACCTATTTTGACGAAAGAAAATTCTCCTGTGGGTTCTCTTTTGAGGCTACACGTTTCAACGTACACGCCACACAAAATCTTTTCGCGTTACAACGTGTTGTTTAGGAAATACAAGCTAATTTTGTACGATGTATCATTCCTTCTCGTAAAGTGTTTCCAATATGTATGTATCTGTCTTTACTCTGCAACACTGTATGTCCTTATAACGTGGTATTCTTACATATTCTTTCGAGAGAATACTCTCTTGTGCGTTCTCTTTTGAGGCTACACGCCTAGACATACATGCAAAACCAAAGCTTTTCGAGTTACAACGTGTTGTTTAGGAAAAACCAGATAATTTCACACGATGCCGGATTTCCTTAAAACGTGGTTTTCTGAAAAAATTTTGACGAAAGAAAATTCTCCTGTGGGTTCTCTTTTGAGGCTACACCTTTAGATGTAAACACCACAGCAAATCCTTTCGAGTTACTACGTGTTGTTTAGGAGATACAAGCTAATTTTTTCCCATGCATTATTTCATCTCGTAAAGTGTTTCAAATACGTACATAATTGTCTTTACTCTGTAACACTGTTTTTCCATTTAACGTAGTATTCCTACATATTCTTTCGAGAGAAAACTCTCCTGTGCGTTCTCTTTTGAGGCTACATTCTTAGACATACACCCAATACCAAAGCTTTTTGAGTTACAACGTGTTGTTTAGGAAAAACAAGATAATTTCGCACGATGTGGGATTTCCTTAAAACGTGGTTTTCTGACAAATTTTGACAAAAGAAAATTCTACTGTGGGTTCTCTTATAAGGCTACACTTTTAGACGTACACGCCACACCAAATCTTTTCGAGTTACGACGTGTTGTTTAGGAGAAACAAGCTAATTTTGTACGATGCGATATTTCGTCTGGTAAAGTGTTTCCAATACATATGTAATTGTCTTTATTCTGCAACACTGTATTTCCTTATAACTTGGTATTCTTACATATTCTTTCGAGAGAAAACTCTCCTGTGCATTCTCTTTTGAGGCTACACGCTTAGACATACACGCTACACCAAAGCTTTTCGAGTTACAACTTGTTGTTTAGGAAAAACAAGATAATTTCGCACGATGCGGGATTTCCTTAAAATGTGGTTTTCTGACAAATTTTGACCAAAGAAAATTCTCCAGTGTATTCTCTTTAGATGCTACACGTTTAGAGGTACATGCCACACCAAATCTTTTCGAGTTACAACGTGCTTTTTAGTAAATACAAGCTAATTTTGTACGATGCATTATTTCTTCTCATAAAGTGTTTCCAATATGTATGCATCTGTCTTTATTCTGCAACACTGTATTTCCTTATAACGTGGTATTCTTTCATATTCTTTCTAGAGAAAACTCTCCTGTGCGTTCTCTTTTGAGGCTAAACGCTTAGACATACACGCAGCACCAAAGCTATTTGAGTCACAACGTGTTGTTTAGGAAAAACAAGATAATTTCGCACGATGCGGGATTTCCTTAATACGTGGTTTTCTGACAAATTTTGACGAAAGAAAATTCTCCCGTGGGTTCTCTTTTGAGGCTACACGCCACACCAAATCCTTTCGAGTTACAACGCGTTGTTTAGGAGATACAAGCTAATTTTGTACGATGCGTTATTTCTTCTCGTAAAGTGTTTCCAATACGTACGTATTTGTCTTTACTCTGCAACACTGTATTTCCTTATAACGTGGTATTCTTATATATTCTTTCGAGAGAAAACTCTCCTGTGCTTTCTCTTTGAGCCCACACGTTTAGACATACACGCAACACCAAAGCTTTTCGAGTTAAAACGTGTTGTTAGGGAAACACAAGATAATTTCGCACGATGCGGGATTTCCTTAAAACGTGGTTTTCTAACAAATTTTGACGAAAGAAAATTCTCCTGTGGGTTTTCTTTTGAGGCTACACATTTCAACGTACATGCCACACCAAATCTTTTCGAGTTACAGCGTGTTGTTTAGGAAATACAAGCTAATTTTGTACGATGTATTATTCCTTCTCGTAAAGTGTTTCCAATACGTATGTATCTGTCTTTACTCTGCAACACTGTATTTCCTTATAACGTGGTATTCTTACATATTCTTTCGAGAGAATACTCTACTGTGCATTCTCTTTTGAGGCTACACGCTTAGACATACATGCAACACCAAAGCTTTTCGAGTTACAACGTGTTGTTTAGCAAAAACAAAATAATTTTGCACGATGCGGGATTTCCTTAAAACGTGGTTTTCTGAAAAAGTTTTGATGAAAGAAAATACTCCTGTGGGTTCTCTTTTGAGGCTACACGTTTAGATGTAAACACCACATCAAATCCTTTTGAGTCACAACGTGTTGTTTAGGAGATACAAGCTAATTTTATACCATGCGTTATTTCTTCTCGTAAAGTGTTTCCAATACGTACATATTTGTCTTTACTCTGCAACACTGTATTTCCATATATCGTGGTTTTCTTACATATTCTTTCGAGAGAAACCTCTCCAGTGCGTTCTCTTTTGAGGCTACATGCTTAGACATACACGCAACACCAAAGCTTTTCGAGTTACAACGTGTTGTTTTGGAAAAACAAAATAATTTCTCACGATGCGGGATTTCCTTAAAACGTGGTTTTCTGAAAAATTTTGACGAAAGAAAATACTCCTGTGGGTTCTCTTTTGAGGCTACACGTTTAGACGTACACGCCACACGAAATCCTTTTGAGTCACAACGTGTTGTTTAGGAGATACAAGCTAATTTTGTAGATGCGTTATTTCTTCTCGTTAAGTGTTTCCAATACGTACATATTTGTCTTTACTCTGCAACACTGTATTTCCATATATCGTGGTTTTCTTACATATTCTTTCGAGAGAAACCTCTCCTGTGCGTTCTCTTTTGAGGCTACATGCTTAGACATACACGCAACACCAAAGCTTGTCGAGTTACAACGTGTTGTTTAGGAAAAAGAAAATAATTTCGCACGATGCGGGATTTCCTTAAAACGTGGTTGTCTGACAAATTTTGACGAAAGAAAATTCTCCTGTGGGTTCTCTTTTGAGGCTACATGTTTAGACGTACACGCCACATGAAATCTTTTCCAGTTACAACGTGTTGTTTAGGAGATACAAGCTAATTTTGTAGATGCGTTATTTCTTCTCGTTAAGTGTTTCCAATACGTACGTATTTGTCTTTACTCTGCAACACTGTATTACCTTATAACGTGGTATTCTTATATATTCTTTCGAGAGAAAACTCTCCTGTGCATTCTCTTTAGAGGCCACATGTTTAGACATACACGCAACCCAAAAGCTTTTCGAGTTACAACATGTTGTTTAGGAAAAAGAAGATAATTTCGCATGATGCAGGATTTCCTTAAAACGTGGTTTTCTCAAAAAATTTTGACGAAAGAAAATTCTCCTGTGGGTTCTCTTTTGAGGCTACACGTTTAGATGTAAACACCACACCAAACCTTTTCGAGTTACAACATGTTGTTTAGGAGATACAAGCTAATTTTTTACCATGCGTTATTTCTTCTCATAAAGTGTTTCCAATATATACATATTGGTCTTTACTCTGCAACACTGTATTTCCAAATAACGTGGTATTCTTACATATTCTTTCGAGAGAAAACTCTCCTGTGCGTTCTCTTTTGAGGCTACACGCTTAGACATACATGCAACACCAAAGCTTTTCGAGTTACAACGTGTTGTTTAGGAAAAACAAGATAATTTCGCACGATGCGGGATTTCCTTAAAACGTGGTTTTCTGACAAATTTTGACGAAAGAAAATTCTCCTGTGGGTTCCCTTTTGAGGCTACATGTTTAGACGTACACGCCACACCAAATCTTTTCGAGTTACAACGTGTTGTTTAGGAGATACAAGCTAATTTTGTACGATACATTATTTCTTCTCGTAAAGTGTTTCCAATAAGTACCTATTTGTCTTTACTCTGCAACAGTGTATTTCCTTATAACGTGGTATTCTTACAGATTCTTTCGAGAGAAAACTCTTCTATGCATTCTCTTCTGAGGCTACACGCGTAGACATACACGCAACACAAAAGCTTTTTGAGTTACAACGTGTTGTTTAGGAAAAACAAGATAATTTTGCACGATGCGGGATTTCCTTAAAAGGTGGTTTTCTGACAAATTTTGACGAAAGAAAATTCTCCTGTGGGTTCTCTTTTGAGGCTACACGTTTAGATGTAAACACCACACCAAATCTTTTCGAGTTACAACGTGTTGTTTAGGAGGTACAAGCTAATTTTTTACCATGAGTTTTTTCCTCTCGTAAAGTGTTTCCATACGTACATATTTGTCTTTACTCTGCAACACTGTATTTCCATATAACGTGGTATTCTTATATATTCTTTCGAGAGAAAACTCTCCTGTGCGTTCTCTTTTGAGGCTACACGCTTAGCCATACACGCAACACCAAAACTTTTCGAGGTACAAGGTGTTGTTTAGGAAAAACAAGATAATTTCGCACGATGCGGGATTTCCATAAAACGTGGTTTTCTGGAAAATTTTGACGAAAGAAAATTCTCCTGTGGGTTCACTTTTGAGGCTACACGTTTAGATGTAAACGCCACAACAAATCTTTTCGAGTTACAACGTGTTGTTTAGGAGATACAAGCTAATGTTTTACCATGCGAGAAGAAATACCGAATGTTGCAGAGTAAAGACAAATACATAAGTATTGGAAACACTTTATGAGAAGAAATAATGCATCGTACAAAATTAGGTTGTATCTCCTAAACAACAAGTTGTAACTCGAAACTTTTGGTGTGGTGTGTACGTCTAAACGTGTAGCCTCAAAAGAGAACCCACAGGAGAATTTTCTTTCTTCAAAATTTTTCAGAAAACCACGTTTTAAGGAAATTCCGCATCGTGCGAAATCACCTTCTTTTTCCTAAACAACATGTTGTAACTAGAAAAGCATTGGTGTTGCGTGTATGTGTAAGCGTGGAGCCTCAAAAGACAAGGCACAGGAGAGTTTTCTCTCGAGAGAATATGTAAGAATACCACGTTATAAGGAAATACAATTTTGCAGAGTAAAGACAAATAAGTACATATTGGAAACACTTTAGGAGAAGAATTAACGCATCGTACAAAATTAGCTTGTATCTTCAAAACAACACATTGTAACTCGAAAAGATTTGGTGTGGCGTGTTCATTTAAACATGTAGCCTCAAAAGAGAACCCACAGGAGAATTTTCTTTCTTCAAAATTTGTCAGAAAACCACGTTTTAAGGAAATCCCGTATCGTGCGAAATCATCTTCTTTTTGCTAAACAAAACGTTATAACTCGAAAAGCTTTGGTGTTGCGTGTATGTGTAAGCATGGAGCCTCTAAAGAGAACGCACAGGAGAGTTTTCTCTCGAAAGAAATTGTAAGAATACAACGTTATAAGGAAATACAGAGTTGCAGAGTAAAGACAAATACGTACGTATTGGAAAAACTTTACGAGAAGAAATATTGCATCGTACAAAATTTGCTTGTACCTCCTAAACAACACGTGGTAATTCGAAAGGATTTGGTGTGGTGTGTACGTCTAAACGTGTAGCCTCAAAAGAGAACCCACAGGAGAAATTTCTTTCTTCAAAATTTGTCAGAAAACCACGTTTTAAGGAAATCCCGCATCGTGCGAAATTATCTTGTTTTTCATAAACAACACGTTGTACCTCGAAAAGCTTTGGTGTTGCCTGTATATCTAAGTGTGTAGCCTCAAAAGGGAACGCACAGGATAGTTTTCTCTCGAAAGAATATGTAAGAATACCACGTTATAAGGAAATACAGTGTTGCAGAGTAAAGACAAATACTTACATATTGGAAAATCTTTACGAGAGGAATTAACGCATAGTACAAAATTAGCTTGAATCTCCTAAACAACACATTGTTACTCGAAAAGATTTGCTGTAGCGTGTACGTCTAAACGTGTAGCCTCAAAAGAGAACCCACAGGAGAATTTTCTTTCGTCAAAATTTTTCAGAAAACCACGTTTTAAGGAAATCCCGCATTGTGCGAAATCATCTTTTTCCTAAACAACATGTTGTAACTCGAAAAGCTTTGGTGTTGCGTGTATGTCTAAGTGTGGAGCCTGAAAAGAGAAGGCACAGAAGAGTTTTCTCTCGAAAGAATATGTAAGAATACCACATTATACGGAAATACAATTTTGCAGAGTAAAGACAAATAAGTACAAATTGGAAATATGTTACAGGAAGAAATAACGCATCGTACAAAATTAGCTTGTATCTCCTAAACAACACGTTGTAACTCGAAAAGATTTGGTGTGAGGTGTACGTCTAAACATGTAGCCTCAAAAGAGAACCCACTGGAGAATTTTCTTTCATCAAAATTTGTCAGAAACCACATTTTAAGGAAATCTCGCATCGTGCGAAATTATCTTATTTTTCCTAAACAACACATTGTAACTCGAAAACCTTTGCTGTTGCGTGTATGTCTAAGCATGTAGCCTCAAAAGAGAACACCCAGGAGAGTTTTCTCTCGAAAGAATATGTAAGAATACTACGTTATAAGGAAATACAGTGTTGCAGAGTAAAGACAAATACGTATGTATTGGAAACACTTTAAGAGAAGAAATAACGTGTCGTACAAAATTAGCTTGTATCTCCTAAACAACACGTTGGAACTCGAAATGATTTGGTGAGGCTCGTACGTCTACACGTGCAACCTCAAAAGAGAACCCACAGGAGAATTTTCTTTCTTCAAAATTTGTCAGAAAACCACGTTTTAAGGAAATCCCGCATCGTGAGAATTTATCTTGTTTTTCATAAGCAACACGTTGTACCTCGAAAAGCTTTGGTGTTGCCTGTATATCTAAGTGTGTAGCCTCAAAAGGGAACGCACAGGATAGTTTTCTCTCGAAAGAATATGTAAGAATACCACTGTATTTATAAGGAAATACAGTGTTGCAGAGTAAAGACAAATACTTACATATTGGAAAAACTTTACGAGAAGAATTAACGCATAGTACAAAATTAGCTTGAATCTCCTAAACAACACATTGTTACTCGAAAAGATTTGCTGTAGCGTGTATGTCTAAACGTGTAGCCTCAAAAGAGAACCCACAGGAAAATTTTCTTTCGTCAAAATTTTTCAGAAAACCACGTTTTAAGGAAATCCCGCATCGTGCGAAATCATCTTTTTCCTAAACAACATGTTGTAACTCGAAAAGCTTTGGTGTTGCGTGTATGTCTAAGTGTGGAGCCTGAAAAGAGAAGGCACAGAAGAGTTTTCTCTCGAAAGAATATGTAAGAATACCACATTATAAGGAAATACAATTTTGCAGAGTAAAGACAAATAAGTACAAATTGGAAATATTTTACGGGAAGAAATAACGCATCGTACAAAATTAGCTTGTATCTCCTAAACAACACGTTGTAACTCGAAAAGATTTGGTGTGAGGTGTACGTCTAAACGTGTAGCCTCAAAAGAGAACCGACAGGAGAATTTTCTTTCATCAAAATTTGTCAGAAACCACGTTTTAAGGAAATCTCGCATCGTGCGAAATTATCTTATTTTTCCTAAACAACACATTGTAACTCGAAAACCTTTGCTGTTGCGTGTATGTCTAAGCATGTAGCCTCAAAAGAGAACACCCAGGAGAGTTTTCTCTCGAAAGAATATGTAAGAATACTACGTTATAAGGAAATACAGTGTTGCAGAGTAAAGACAAATACGTACATATTGGAAACACTTTAAGAGAAGAAATAACGTGTCGTACAAAATTAGCTTGTATCTCCTAAACAACACGTTGGAACTCGAAAAGATTTGGTGAGGCTCGTACGTCTACACGTGTAGCCTCAAAAGAGAACCCACAGGAGAACTTTCTTTCGTCAAAATTTGTCAGAAAACCACGTTTTAAGGAAATCCCGCATCGTGCAAAATTATCTTGTTTTTCCTAAACAACACGTTGTAACTCGAAAAGCTTTGGTGTTGCGTGTATGTCTAAGCGTGTAGCCTCTAAAGAGAACGCACAGGAGAGTTTTCTCTCGAAAGAACATGTAAGAATACAACGTTATAAGAAAATACAGTTTTGCAGTGTAAAGACAAATACGTATGTATTGGAAACACTTTACGAGAAGAAATAATGCATCTTACAAAATTATCTTGTATCTCCTAAACAACACGTGGTAACTCGAAAGGATTTGTTGTGGTGTGTACGTCTAAATGTGTAGCCTCAAAAGAGAACCCACAGGAGAATTTTCTTTCGTTAAAATTTTTCAGAAAACCACGTATTAAGGAAATCCCGCATCGTGCGAAATCATCTTCTTTTTCCTAAACAACATGTTGTAACTCGAAAAGCTTTAGTGTTGCGTGTATGTCTAAGCGTGGAGCCTCAAAAGAGAAGGCACAGGAGAGTTTTCTTTCAAAAGAATAGGTAAGAATACCACGTTATAAGGAAATACAGTGTTGTAGAGTCAACAAAAATACATATGTATTGGAAACACTTTAGGAGAAGAAATAACGCATCATACAATATTAGCTTGTATCTCCTAAACAACACGTTATAACTCGAAAAGATTTGGTGTGACGTGTACGTCTAAACGTGTAGCCTCAAAAGAGAACCCACAGGAGAATTTTCTTTCATCAAAATTTGTCAGAAACCACGTTTTAAGAAAATCTCGCATCGTGCGAAATTATCTTGTTTTTCCAAACAACACGTTGTAAATCGAAAAGCTTTGCGGTTGCGTGTATTTCTAAGCGTGTAGCCTCAAAAGAGAACGCACAGAAAAGTTTTCTCTCGAAAGAATATGTTGGAATACCACGTTATAAGGAAATACGGTGTTGCAGAGTAAAGACAACTAAGTACGTATTGGAAACACTTTAAGAGAAGAAATAATGCATCGTACAAAATTAGCTTGTATCTCCTAAACAACACGTTGTAACTCGAAAAGATTTGGTGTGGCTCGTACCTCTACACGTGTATTCTCAAAAGCGAACCCACAGGAAAACTTTTTTCGTCAAAATTTTTCAGAAAACCACGTTTTATGGAAATCTCGCATCGTGCGAAATAATCTTGTTTTTCCTAAACAACACGTTGTAACTTGAAAAGCCTTGGTGTTGCTTGTATGTCTAAGCGTGTAGCCTCAAAAGAGAATGCACAGGAGAGTTTTTCCACGAAAGAATATGTAAGAATACCACGTTATAAGGAAATACAGTGTTGCAGAGAAAGACAAATACGTACGTTTTGGAAACACTTTACGAGAAGAAATAACACATCATGAAAAATTAGCTTGTATCTCCTAAACAAAACGTGGTAACTCGAAAGGATTTGGTGTGGCGTGCACGTCTATACGTTTAGCGTCAAAAGAGAACCCACAGGAGAATATTCTTTTGTCAAAATTTGTCAGAAAACCATGTTTTAAGGAAATCCCACATTGTGCGAAATTATCTTTTTATTCATAAACAACACGTTGTAACTCGAAAAGCTTTGGTGTTGCCTGTATGTCTAAGTGTGTAGCCTCAAAAGGGAACGCACAGGATAGTTTTCTCTCGAAAGAATATGTACGAATACCACGTTATAAGGAAATACAGTGTTGCAGAGTAAAGACAAATACTTACGTATTGGAAACACCTTACGAGAAGAATTAACGCATCTTACAAAATTAGCTTGTATCTCCTAAACAACAGGTTGTAACTCGAAAAGTTTTGGTGTGGCGTGTACGTCTAAACGTGTAGCCTCAAAAGAGAACCCACAGGAGAATTTTCTTTCGTCAAAATTTTTCAGAAAACTACGTTTTAATGAAATCCCGCATCGTGCGATATCATCTTCTTTTTCCTAAACAACATGTTGTAACTCGAAAAGCTTTCGTGTTGCGTGTATGTGTAAGCATGGAGCCTCAAAAGAGAAGGCACAGGAGGGTTTTCTCTCGAAAGAATATGTAAGAATACCACGTTATTAGGAAATACAATTTTGCAGAGTAAAGACAAATAAGTATATATTGGGAACACTTTACGAGAAGAAACAAAGCATCGAACAAAATTAGCTTGTATCTCCTAAACAACACGTGGTAACTCGAAAAGTTTTGGTTTGGCGTGTACGTCTAAACGTGTAGCCTCGAAAGAGAACACAAAGGGGAATTTTCTTTCGTCAAAATTTGTCAGAAAACCACGTTTTAAGGAAATCCCGCATCCTCCGAAATTATCTTGTTTTTCCTAAACAACACGTTGTAACTCGAAAAGCTTTGGTGTTGCGTGTATGTCTAAGCGTGTAGCTTCAAAAGAGAATGAACAGGAGAGTTTTCTCTCGAAAGAACATGTAAGAATACAACGTTATAAGGAAATACAGTGTTGCAAAGTAAAGACAAAAAGTACAAATTGGAAACACTTTACGAGAAGAAATTACGCATCATACAATATTAGCTTGTATCTCCTAAACAACAAGTGGAAACTCGAAAACATTTGGTTTGGCGTGTACGTCTAAAAGTGAAGCCTCAAAAGAGAAACCACTGGAGAATTTTCTTTCTTCAAAATTTGTCAGAAAACCACGTTTTCACGAAATCCCACATCCTACAAAATTATCTTGTTTTCCTAAACAAGAAGTTGTAACTCGAAAATCTTTGGTGTTGCGTGTATGTCTAAGTGTGTAGCCTCAAAAGGGAATGCACAGGAGAGTTTTTTCTCTCGAAAGAATATGTAAGAATACCACGTTATAAGGAAATACAGTGTTGCAGAGAGAAGACAAATACGTACATATTGGAAACACTTTAAGAGCAGAAATAAAGCATTGTACAAAATTGGCTTGTATCTCCTAAACAACACGTTGTAACTCGAAAAGATTTCATGTGACATGTACGTCTAAACATGTAGCCTCAAAAGAGAACCGACAGTAGAATTTTCTTACATCAAAATTTGTCAGAAACCACGTTTTAACGAAATCTCGCATCGTGCGAAATTATCTAGTTTTTCCTAAACAACACGTAGTAACTCGAAAATCTTCTGTGTTGCGTGTATGGCTAAGCGTGTAGACTCAAAGGAGAACGCACAGGAGAGTTTTCTCTCGAAAGATTTCTAAGAATACCACGTTATAAGGAAATACAGTGTTGCAGAGTAAAGACAAAAACATATGTATTGGAAACACTTTACAAGAAGAAATAACGCATCATACTAAATTAGCTTGTATCTCCTAAACAACAGGTTGTAACTCGAAAGGATTTGGTGTGGCATGTACGTCTAAACGTGTAGCCTCAAAAGAGAACCGACAGGAGAATTTTCTATCGTCAAAATATGTGAGAAAACCACGTTTTAAGGAAATCCCTCATCGTGCAAAATTATCTTCTTTTTCCTAAACAACAAGTTGTAACTCGAAAAGTTTTGGTGTTGCGTGTATGTCTAAGCGCGTAGCCTCAAAAGAGAACGCAAAGGAGAGTATTTTCTCGATAGAATTTGTAAGAATACCACGTTATAAGGAAATACAGTGTTGCAGAGTAAAGACAAATACGTACGTATTGGAAACACTTTACGAGAAGAAATAACGCATTGTACAAAATTAGCTTGTATCTCCTAAACAACACGTTGTAACTCGAAAAGATTTGATGTGGCGTGTACGTCTAAACGTGTAGCCTCAAAAGAGAACCCACAGAAGAATTTTCTTTGGTCAAATTTGTCAGAAAACCACGTATTAAGGAAATCCTGCATCGTGCGAATTTATCTTGTTTTTCCTAAACAACACGTTGTAACTCAAAAAGCTGTTGTGTTGCGTGTATGTCTCAGTGTATAGCCTCAAAAGAGAACACACAGGAGAGTTTTCTCTTGAAAGAATATGTAAGAATACCACGTTATAAGGAAATACAGTGTTGCAGAGTAAAGTCAAATACGTACGTATTGGAAACCCTTAAACTTTAAGAGATGAAATAAAGCATCGTACAAAATTAGCTCGTATCTCCTAAACAACACGTTGTAACTTGAAATGACTTGGTGTGGAGTGTACGTCTAAACGTGTAGCCTCAAAAGAGAACCCATAGGAGAATTTTCTTTCGTCAAAATTATCAGAAAACCACGTTTTAAGGAAATCCTGCATCGTGCAAAATTATCGTGAGAGAGTATCTTGTTTTTCCTAAACAACACGTTGTAATTCGAAAAGCTTTGGTGTTGCGTGTATGTCTAAGCGTGTAGCCTCAAAAGAGAACGCACAGGAGAGTTTTCTCTCGAAAGAATATGTAAGAATGCCACGTTATAAGGAAATACAGTGTTGCAGAGTAAAGACAAATACGTACTTATTGGAAACACTTTATGAGAAGAAATAACGCATTGTAAAAAATTAGTTTGTATCTCCTAAACAACACGTTGTAACTCGAAAACATTTGGTGTGGCGTGTACGTCTAAATGTGTAGCCTCAAAAGAAAACCCACAGGAGAATTTTCTTTGGTAAAAATTTGTCAGAAAACCACGTATTAAGGAAATCCCGCATCGTGCGAAATTATCTTGTTTTTCCTAAACAACGTGTTGTAACTCGAAAAGCTTTGGTGTTGCGTGTATGTCTAAGCATGTAGCCTCAAAAGAGAACACACAGAAGAGTTTTTTCTCGAAAGAATATGTAAGAATACCACGTTATAAGGAAGTACAATGTTGCAGAATAAAGACAAATTCTTACGTATTGGAAACCCTTAAAATTAGAGAGATGAAATAAAGCATCATACAAAATTAGCTTGTATCTCCTAAACAACACGTTGTAACTCGAAAAGATTTGGTGTGGCGTGTACGTCTAAACGTGTAGCCTCAAAAGAGAACCACAGGACAATTTTCTTTCGTCAAAATTTGTCAGAAAACCACGTTTTAAGGAAATCCCGCATCGTGAGAAATTATTTTGTTCTTCCTAAACAACACGTTGTAATTAGAAAAGCTTTGGTGTTGCGTGTATGTCTAAGCGTGTAGCCTCAAAAGAGAACGCACAGGAGAGTTTTCTCTCGAAAGAATATGTAAGAATACCACGTTATAAGGAAATACAGTGTTGCAGAGTAAAGACAAACACATAAGTATTGGAAACACTTTACAAGAAGTAATAATGCATCGTACAAAATTAGCTAGTGTCTCCTAAACAACACGTTGTAACTCGAAAAGATTTGGTGTGGCGTTTACAATTAAACATGTAGCTTCAAAAGAGAACCCACAGGAGAATTTTCTTTCGTCAAAATTTTTCAGAAAACCACGTTTTAAGGAAATCCGCATCGTGCGAAATTATCTTGTTTTTCCTAAACAACAGGTTGTAATTCGAAAAGCTTTGGTGTTGCGTGTATGTCTAAGCATGTAGCCTCGAAAGAGAACGTACAGGAGAGTTTTCTCTCAAAAGAATATGCAAAAATACCACGTTATAATGAAATACAGTGTTGCAGAGTAAAGGCAAATACGTATGTATTGGAAAAATTTAAACTTTATGAGAAGAAATAACGCATCGTACAAAATTAGCTTGTATCTCCTAAACAACACGTTGTAACTCGAAAAGATTTGGTGTGGTGTGTACATCTAAACGTGTAGCCTCAAAAGAGAACCCACAGGAGTATTTTCATTCGTCAAAATTTGTCAGAAAACCACGTTTTAAGGAAATCCTGCATTGTGCTAAATTATCTTGTTTTTCCTAAACAACAAATTGTAATTCGAAAAGCTTTGGTGTTGCGTGTATGTTTAATCGTGTAGCCTCAAAAGAGAACGCACAGGAGAGTTTTCTCTCGAAAGAATATGTAAGAATACCACGTTATAAGTAAATACAGTGTTGCAGAGTAAAGACAAATACATACTTATTGGAAACACTTAAACTTTACGAGAAGAAATAAGGCATCATACAAAATTAGTTTGTATCTCCTAAACAACAAGTTATAACTCGAAAAGATTTGGTGTGGTGTGTACGTCTAACGTGTAGCCTCAAAGGAGAACCACAGGACAATTTTCTTTCGTAAATATTTGTCAGAAAACCACGTTTTAAGGAAATCCTGCATCGTGCGAAATTATCTTGTTTTTCCTAAACAACACGTTGTAACTCGAAAAGCTTTGGTGTTGCGTGTATGTCTAAGCGTGTAGCCTCAAAAGAGAATGCACAGGAGAGTTTTCTCTCGAAAGAATATGTAAGAATACCACGTTATATGGAAATACATTGTTGCAGAGTAAAGACAAATAAGTACGTATTGGAAACACTTTACGAGAGGTAATAACGCATCGTACAAAATTAGCTTGTATCTCCTAAACAAAACGTTGTAACTCGAAAAGATTTGGTGTGGCGTTTACAACTAAACATGTAGCCTCAAAAGAGAACCCACAGGAGAATTTTCTTTCGTCAAAATTTTTCAGAAAACCACGTTTTAAGGAAATCCCGCATCGTGTGAAATTATCTTGTTTTTCCTAAACAACAGGTTGTAATTCGAAATGCTTTGGTGTTGCGTGTATGTCTAAGCATGTAGCCTCTAAAGAGAACGCACAGGAGAGTTTTTCTCTCGAAAGAATATGCAAGATTACCACGTTATAAGGAAATACAGTGTTGCAGAGTAAAGGCAATTACGTACATATTGGACACATTTAAACTTTACGAGAAGAAATAACGCATCTTAAAAAATTAGCTTGTATCTCCTAACTAACACGTTTTAACTCGAAAGGATTTGGTGTGGCGTGTACGTCTAAACGTGTAGCCTCAAAAGAGAACCCACAGGAGTATTTTCTTTCGTCAAAATTTGTCAGAAAACCACGTTTTAAGGAAATCCCGCATCGTGCGAAATTATCTTGTTTTTCCTAAACAACACATTGTAACTCGAAAAGCTTTGGTGTTGCGTGTATGTCTAAGCGTGTAGCCTCAAAAGAGAATGCACAGGAGAGTTTTCTCTCGAAAGAATATGTAAGAATACCACGTTATAAGAAAATACAGTGTTGCAGAGTAAAGACAAATACGTACTTATTGGAAACACTTAAACTTTACGAGAAGAAATAAGGCATCGTACAAAATTAGTTTGTATCTCCTAAATAACACGCTGTAACTCGAAAAGATTTGGTGTGGCGTGTACGTCTAAACGTGTAGCCTCAAAAGAGAACCCACAGGAGAGTTTTCTTTCGTCAAAATTTGTCAAAACCCACGTTTTAAAGAAATCCCGCATCGTGCGAAATTATCTTGTTTTTCCTAAACAACATGTTGTAACCCGAAAAGGTTTGGTGTTGCGGGTATATCTAAGCGTGTAGCCTCAAAAGAGAACGCACAGGAGAGTTTTCTCCCAAAAGATTATGTAGGAATACCACATTATAAGGAAATACAGTGTTGCAGAGTAAAGACAAATACATACTTATTGGAAACACTTAAACTTTACGAGTAGAAATAACACATAGTACAAAATAAGCTTGTATCTCCTAAACAACACGATATAACTCGAAAGGATTTGGTGTGGCTTGTACGTCTAAATGTGTACCCTCAAAAGAGAACCCACAGGAGAATTTTCTTTCGTCAAAATTTGTCAGAAAATCACGTTTTAAGGAAATCCCGCATCGTGCGAAATTATCTTGTTTTTCCTAAACAACACGTTGTACCTCGAAAAGCTTTGGTGTTGCGAGTATGTCTAAGCGTGTAGCCTCAAAAGAGGATGCACAGGAGAGTTTTCTCTCGAAAGAATATGTAAGAATACCACGTTATATGGAAATACATTGTTGCAGAGTAAAGACAAATACGTAAGTATTGGAAACACTTTACGAGAGGTAATAACGCATCGTACAAAATTACCTTGTATCTCCTAAACAAAACGTTGTAACTCGAAAAGATTTGGTGTGGCCTTTACAACTAAACATGTAACCTCAAAAGAGAACCCACAGGAGAATTTTCTTTCGTCAAAATTTTTCCGAAAACCACGTTTTAAGGAAATCCCGCATCGTGTGAAATTATCTTGTTTTTCCTAAACAACAGGTTGTAATTCGAAATGCTTTGGTGTTGCGTGTATGTCTAAGCATGTAGCCTCTAAAGAGAACGCACAGGAGAGTTTTTCTCTCGAAAGAATATGTAAGATTACCACGGTATAAGGAAATACAGTGTTGCAGAGTAAAGGCAATTACGTACGTATTGGACACATTTAAACTTTACGAGAAGAAATAACGCATTTTAAAAAATTAGCTTGTATGTCCTAACCAACACGAATCGAAAGGATTTGGTGTGGCGTGTACGTCTAAACGTGTAGCCTCAAAAGAGAACCCACAGGAGTATTTTCTTTCGTCAAAATTTGTCAGAAAACCACGTTTTAAGGAAATCCCGCATCGTGCGAAATTATCTTGTTTTTCCTAAACAACACATTGTAACTCGAAAAGCTTTGTTGTTGCGTGTATGTCTAAGCGTGTAGCCTCAAAAGAGAATGCACAGGAGAGTTTTCTCTCAAAAGAATATGTAAGAATACCACGTTATAAGGAAATACAGTGTTGCAGAGTAAAGACAAATACGTACTTATTGGAAACACTTAAACTTTACGAGAAGAAATAAGGCATCGTACAAAATTAGTTTGTATCTCCTAAACAACACGCTGTAACTCGAAAGGATTTGGTGTGGCGTGTACGTCTAAACGTGTAGCCTCAAAAGAGAACCCACAGGAGAGTTTTCTTTCGTCAAAATTTGTCAAAACCCACGTTTTAAAGAAATCCCGCATCGTGCGAAATTATCTTGTTTTTCCTAAACAACATGTAACTTGAAAAGGTTTGGTGTTGCGGGTATATCTAAGCGTGTAGCCTCAAAAGAGAACGCACAGGAGAGTTTTCTCCCAAAAGATTATGTAGGAATACCACATTATGAGGAAATACACTGTTGCAGAGTAAAGACAAATACATACTTATTGGAAACACTTAAACTTTACGAGTAGAAATAACACATAGTACAAAATAAGCTTGTATCTCCTAAACAACACGATATAACTCGAAAGGATTTGGTGTGGCTTGTACGTCTAAACATGTACCCTCAAAAGAGAACCCACAGGAGAATTTTCTTTCGTCAAAATTTGTCAGAAAACCAATTTTTAAGGAAATTGCGCATCATGCGAAATTATCTTGTTTTTCCTAAACAACACGTTGTAACTCGAAAAGCTTTGGTGTTGCGTGTATGTCTAAGCGAGTAGCCTCCAAAGAGAACGCACAGGAGAGTTTTCTCTCGAAAGAATATGTAAGAATAACACGTTATAAGGAAATACAGTGTTGCAGAGTAAAGGCAAATACAAACATATTGGAAACACTTAAACATTACGAGAAGAAATAACGCACCGTAAAAAAATTAGCTTATACCTCCTAAACAACACGATGTAACTCAAAAATATTTGGTGTGGCATGTACATCTAAACGTGTAGCCTCAAAAGAGAACCCAAAGGAGAATTTTCTTTAGTCAAAATTTGTCAGAAAACCACGTTTTATGGAAATCCCGCATCGTGCGAAATTATCTTGTTTTTCCGAAACAACACGTTGTAATTCGAAAAGCTTTGTTGTTGCATGTATGTCTAAGCGTGTAGCCTCAAAAGAGAAAGCAAAGGAGAGTTTTTTCTCTAAAGAATATGTATGAATACCACGTTATTAGGAAACACAGTGTTGTAAAGACAAATACTTACGTATTGGAAAAACTTTACGAGAAGAAATAACGCATCGTACAAAATTAGCTTGTATCTCCTAAACAACACGTTGTAACTTAAAAAGATTTGGTGTGGCCTGTACGTCTAAACGTGTAGCCTCAAAAGAGAACCCACAGGAGAATTTTCTTTCGTCAAAAGTTTTCAGAAAACCACATTTTAAGGAAATCCCGCATCGTGCGAAATTATCTTGTTTTTCCTAAACAACACGTTGTAACTCGAAAAGCTTTGGTGTTGCGTGTATGTCTAAGCATGTAGCCTCAAAAGGGAATGCACAGGAGAGTTTTCTCTCGAAAGAATATGTAAGAATACCACTTTATAAGGAAATACAGTATTGCAGAGTAAAGGCAAATACGTACGTATTGGAAACACTTTATGAGAACAAATAACGCAACGTAAAAAATTAGCTTGTATCTCCTAAACAACACGTTGTAACTCGAAAAGATTTGGTGTGGCGTGTACGTCTAAACGTGTAGCCTCAAAAGAGAACCCACAGGAGAATTTTCTTTCGTCAAAATTTTTTAGAAAACCACGTTTTATGGAAATCCCGCATCGTGCGAAATTATCTTGTTTTTCCTAAACAACATGTTGTAACTCGAAAAGCTTTGGTGTTACGTGTATATCTAAGCGTGCAGCCTCAAAAGAGAACACACAGGAGAGTTGTATCTCGATAGAATTTGTAAGAATAACACGTTAAAAGGAAATACAGTGTTGCAAAGTAAAGACAAATACATATGTATTGGAAACCCATAAACTTTACGAGATGAAATAAAGCATCGTAAAAAATTAGCTTGTATCTCCTAAACAACACGTTGTAACTCGAAAAGATGTGGTGTGGCATGTACGTCTAAACGTGTAGCCTCAAAAGAGAACCCACAGGAGAATTTTTTTCGTCAAAATTTTTCAGAAAACCACGTTTTACGGAAATCCCGCATAATGCGAAATTATCTTGTTTTTCCTAAACAACACGTTGTAACTCGAAAGGCTTTGGTGTTGCGTGTATGTCTAAGCATGTAGCCTCAAAAGAGAACGCACAGGAGAGTTTTTTCTCGATAGAATTTGTAAGAATACCACGTTATAAGGAAATACAGTGTTGCAGAGTAAAGACAAATACGTATGTATTGGAAACCCATAAACTTTACGAGATGAAATAAAGCATCGTAGAAAATTAGCTTGTATCTCCTAAACAACACGTTGTAACTCGAAAAGATTTGGTGTGGCGTGTACGTCTAAACGTGTAGCCTCAAAAGAGAACCCACAGGACAATTTTCTTTTGTCAAAATTCGTCAGAAAACCACGTTTTAAGAAAATCCCGCATCGTGAGAAATTATCTTGTTCTTCCTAAACAACACGTTTTAACTCGAAAAGCTTTGGTGTTGGGTGTATGTCTAAGTGTATAGCCCCAAAAGAGACCACACAGGAGAGTTTTCTCTCGAAAGAATATGTAAGAATACCACGTTATAAGGAAATACAGTGTGGCAGAGTAAAGACAAATACGTACGTATTGGAAGCACTTTATGAGAGAAATAACGCATCTTGCAAAATTAGCTTGTTTGTCCTAAACAACACGTTGTAACTCAAAAAGATTTGGTGTGGCGTGTACGTCTAAACGTGTAGCCTCAAAAGAGAACCCACAGGAGAGTTTTCTTTCGTCAAAATTTGTCAGAAAACCATGTTTTAAGGAAATCCCGCATCGTGAGAAATTATCTTGTTCTTCCTAAACAACACGTTTTAACTCGAAAAGCTTTGGTGTTGCGTGTATGTCTAAGCATATAGCCCCAAAAGAGAACGCACAGGAGAGTTTTCTCTCAAAAGAATATTTAGAATACCACGTTATAAGGAAATACAGTGTGGCAGAGTAAAGACAAATACGTATGTATTGGAAGCACTTTATGAGAGAAATAAAGCATCTTGCAAAATTAGCGTGTATGTCTTAAACAACACGTTGTAACTCAAAAAGACTTGGTGTGGCGTGTACGTATAAACGTGTAGCCTCAAAAGAGAACCCACAGGAGAGTTTTCTTTCGTCAAAATTTGTCAAAACCACGTTTTAAAGAAATCCCGCATCATGCGAAATTATCTTGTTTTTCCTAAACAACATGTTGTAACTCGAAAAGGTTTGGTGTTGCGGGTACATCTAAGCGTGTAGCCTCAAAAGAGAACGCACAGGAGAGTTTTCTCCCAAAAGATTATGTAGGAATACCACATTATAAGGAAATACAGTGTTGCAGAGTAAAGACAAATACATACTTATTGGAAACACTTAAACTTTACGAGTAGAAATAACACATAGTACAAAATAAGCTTGTATCTCCTAAACAACACGATATAACTCGAAAGGACTTGGTGTGGCTTGTACGTCTAAACGTGTACCCTCAAAAGAGAACCCACAGGAGAATTTTCTTTCGTCAAAATTTGTCAGAAAACCACGTTTTAAGGAAATCCCGCATCGTGCGAAATTATCTTGTTTTTCCTAAACAACACGTTGTAACTCGAAAAGCTTTGGTGTTGCGTGTATGTCTAAGCGTGTAGCCTCAAAAGAGAATGCACAGGAGAGTTTTCTCTCAAAAGAATATGTAAGAATACCACGTTATATGGAAATACACTGTTGCAGAGTAAAGACAAATACGTATGTATTGGAAACCCTTTACGAGAGGTAATAACGTATCTTACAAAATTAGCTTGTATCTCCTAAACAAAACGTTGTAACTCGAAAAGATTTGGTGTGGCGTTTACAACTAAATATGTAGCCTCAAAAGAGAACCCACAGGAGAATTTTCTTTCGTCAAAATTTTTCAGAAAACCACGTTTTAAGGAAATCCCGCATCGTGTGAAATTATCTTGTTTTTCCTAAACAACAGGTTGTAATTCAAAATGCTTTGGTGTTGCGTGTATGTCTAAGTGTGCAGCCTCAAAAGAGAATGCACAGGAGAGTTTTCTCTCGAAAGAATATGTAAGAATACCACGTTATAAGGAAATATATTGCTGCAGAGTAAAGACATATACGTACTTATTGGAAACACATTATGAGAAGAAATAACGCATGGTACAAAATTAGCTTGTATCTCCGAAAAAACACGTGGTAACTCAAAAGATTTGGTGTGGCGTGTACGTCTGAACGTGTAGCCTCAAAAGAGAACCCACAGGAGAATTTTCTTACGTCAAAATTTGTCAGAAAACCACGTTTTAAGGAAATCCCGCATCATGGGAAATTATCTTGTTCTTCCTAAACAACAGGTTGTAACTCGAAAAGCTTTGGTGTTGCGTATATGTCTAAGCGTGTAGCCTCAAATGAGAACGCACTGGAGAGTTTTCTCTTGAAAGAATATGTAAGAACACCACGTTATAAGTAAATACAGTGTTGCAGAGTAAAGACATATACTTACTTATTGGAAAAACTTTACGAGAAGAAATAACGCATCGTACAAAATTAGCTTGTATCTCCTAAACAACACGTTGTAACTTAAAATGATTTGGTGTGGCCTGTACGTCTAAACGTGTAGCCTCAAAAGAGAACCCATAGAGGAATTTTCCTTGGTCAAAATTTGTCAGAAAACCACTTATTAAGGAAATCCCGCATCGTGCGTAATTATCTAGTTTTTCCTAAACAACACGTTGTAACTCGAAAAGCTTTGGTGTTGCGTGTATGTCTAAGCGCGTAGCCTCAAAGGGGAATGCACAGGAGAGTTTTCTCTCGAAAGAATATGTAAGAATACCACGTTATAAGGAAATACAGTGTTGCAGAGTATAGACAAATACATACTTATTGGAAACACTTTATGAGAAGAAATAAAGCATCATGCAAAATTAGCTTGTATCTCCTAAACAACACGTTGTAACTGGAAAAGATTTGGTGTGGCGTGTACGTCTAAACGTGTAGCCTCAAAAGAGAACACACAGGAGAGTTATCCTTCGATAAAATTTGTCAGAATATCACGTTTTAAGGAAATACCGCATAGTGCGAAATTATCTTGTTTTTCCTAAACAACATGTTGTAACTCGAAAAGCTTTAGTGTTGCGTGTATTTCTAAGCGTGTAGCCTCAAAAGAGAATGGACAGGAGAGTTTTCTCCCAAAAGAATATGTAGGAATACCACGTTATACGGAAATACAGTGTTGCAGAGTAAAGACAAATACATACTTATTGGAAACACTTAAACTTTACGAGAAGAAATAACACATAGTACAAAATTAGCTTGTATCTCCTAAACAACACGTTATAACTCGAAATGATTTGGTGTGGCGTGTATGTCTAAACGTGTACCCTCAAAAGAGAACCCACAGGAGAATTTTCTTTCATCAAAATTTGTCAGAAAACCACGTTTTAAGGAAATCCCGCATCATGCGAAATTATCTTGTTTTTCCTAAACAACACGTTGTAACTCGAAAAGCTTTGGTGTTGCGTGTATGTCGAAGCGTGTAGCCTCCAAAGAGAACGCACAGGAGAGTTTACTGTCGAAAGAATATGTAAGAATACCACGTTATAAGGAAATACAGTGTTGCAGAGTAAAGGCAAATACATACGTATTGGAAACACTTAAACTTTACGAGAAGAAATAACGCATCATAAAAAAATTAGCTTGTATCTCCTAAACAACACGTTGTAACTCGAAAGGATTTGGTGTGGCTTGTACGTTTAAACATGTATCCTCAAAAGAGAACCCACAGGAGAATTTTCTTTCGTCAAAATTTGTCCAAAAACCACGTTATAAGGAAATCCCTCATCGTGCGAAATTATCTTGTTTTTCCTAAACAAAATGTCGTAACTCGAAAAGCTTTGGTGTTGTGTGTATGTCTAAGCGTGTAGCCTCAAAAGAGAAGGGACAGGAGAGTTTTCTCTCGAAAGAATATGTAAGAATACCACGTTATAAGGAAATACAATGTTGCAGAGTAAAGACATATTCTTACTTATTGGAAAATCTTTACGAGAAGAAATAACCTATCGTACAAAATTAGCTTGTATCTCTTAAACAACACGTTGTAACTTAAAAAGATTAGGTGTGGCCTGTACATCTAAACGTGTAGCCTCAAAAGAGAACCCATAGGAGAATTTTCCTTGGTCAAAATTTTTCAGAAAACCACTTATTAAGGAAATCCCACATCGCACGAAATTATCTGGTTTTTCCTAAACAACACGTTGTAACGCGAAAAGCTTTGGTGTTGCCTGTATGTCTAAGCGTGTAGCCTCAAAGGGGAACACACAGGAGAGTTTTCTCTCGAAAGAATATGTAAGAATACCACGTTATAAGGAAATACAGTGTTGCAGACTAAAGGCAAATACGTACCTATTGGAAACACTTTACGAGAAGAAATAACGCATCGTACAAAATTAGCTTTTATCTCCTAAACAACACGTTGTAACTCGAAAAGATTTGGTGTGGCATGTACGTCTAAACGTGTAGCCTCAAATGAAAACCCACAGGAGAATTTTTTTCGTCAAAATTTTTCAGAAAACCACGTTTTAAGGAAATCCAGCATCGTGCGAAATTATCTTGTTTTTCCTAAACAACACATTGTAAGTCGAAAAGCTTTGGTGTTGCGTGTATGTCTAAGCGTGTAGCCTCCAAAGGGAATGCACAGGAGAGTTTTCTCTCGAAAGAATATGTAAGAATACCACGTTGTAAGGAAATACAGTGTTGCAGAGTAAAGAAAGATATGTATGTATTGGAAACCCACAAACTTTACAAGATGAAATAAAGCATCGTAAAAAATTAGCTTGTATCTCCTAAACAACACTTTGTAACTCGAAAAGATTTGGTGTGGCCTGTACTTCTAAACGTGTAGCCTCAAAAGAGAACCCACAGGACAATTTTCTTTCGTCAAAATTTGTCAGAAAACCACGTTTTAAGGAAATCCCGCATCGTGAGAAATTATCTTGTTCTTCCTAAACAACACGTTTTAACTTGAAAAGCTTTGGTGTTGGGCGTATGTCTAAGCATGTAGCCCCAAAAGAGTATGCAGAGGAGAGTTTTCTCTCGAAAGAATATATAAGAATACCACCTTATAAGGAAATACAGTGTTGCAGAGTAAAGACAAATACATACTTATTGGAAAAACTTTACGAGAAGAAATAACGCATCGTACAAAATTAGCTTGTGTCTCCTAAACAACACGTTGTAACTTAAAAAGATTTGGTGTGGCCTGTACGTCTAAACGTGTAGTCTCAAAAGAGAACCCATAGGATAATTTTCTTTGGTCAATATTTGTCAGAAAACTACGTATTAAGGAAATCCCTCATCGTGCGAAATTATCTTGTTTTTCCTAAACAACATGTTGTAACTCGAAAAGCTTTGGTGTTGCGTGTATGTCTAAGCGTGTAGCCTCAAAAGAGGACGCACAGGAGAGTTTTCTCTCGAAAGAATATGTAAGAATACCACGTTATAAGGAAATACAGTGTTGCAGACTAAAGGCAAATACATACGTATTGGAAACACTTTACGAGAAGAAATAACACATCGTACAAAATTAGCTTGTATCTCCTAAACAACACGTGGTAACTCGAAAACATTTGGTGTGGCATGTACGTCTAAACGTGTAGCCTCAAAAGAGAACCCACAGGAGAATTTTCTTTCGTCAAAATTTGTCAGAAAACCACTTATTAAGGAAATCCTGCATCGTGCGAAACTATCTAGTTTTCCTAAACAACACATTGTTACTCGAAAATATTTGCTGTTGCGTGTATGTCTAAGCATGTAGCCTCAAAAGAGAACGCACAGGAGAGATTTCTCTCGAACGAGTATGTAAGAATACCACGTTATAAGGAAATACATTGTGGCAAATTAAAGATAAATACGTACCTTTTGGAAACTCTTAAACTTTACAAGAAGATATAAAGCATCGTAAAAAAATTAGCTTTTATCTCCTAAACAACACGTTGTAACTCGAAAAGATTTGGTGTGGCATGTACGTCTAAACGTGTAGCCTCAAATGAAAACCCACAGGAGAATTTTCTTTCATCAAAATTTTTCAGAAAACCACGTTTTAAGGAAATACCGCATCGTGAGAAATTATCTTGTTCTTCCTAAACAACACGTTTTAACTCGAAAAGCTTTGGTGTTGGGTGTATGTCTAAGCATGTAGCCCTAAAAGAGAACGCACAGGAGAGTTTTCTCTCAAAAGAATATGTAAGAATACCACGTTATAAGGAAATACAGTGTGGCACAGTAAAGACAAATACGTACATATTGGAAGCGCTTTATGAGAGAAATAACGCATATTGCAAAATTAGCTTGTATGTCCTAAACAACACGTTGTAACTCGAAAAGATTTGGTGTGGTGTCTACGTCTAAACGTGTAGCCTCAAGAGAGAACCCACAGGAGAGTTTTCTTTCGTCAAAATTTGTCAGAAAACCACGTTTTAAGGAAATCCCGCATCGTGAGAAATTATCTTATTTTTCCTAAACAACACGTGGTAACTAGAAAAGCTTTGGTGTTGCGTGTATGTCTAAGTGTGTAGCCTCAAAAGAGAATGCACAGGAGAGTTTTCTCTCGAAAGAATATGTAAGAATACCATGTTATAAGGAAATATATTGCTGCAGAGTAAAGACAAATACGAAAGTATTGGAAACACATTATGAGAAGAAATAACGCATGGTAAAAAATTAGCTTGTATCTCCGAAACAACACGTGGTAACTCAAAAAGATTTGGTGTGGCGTGTACGTCTAAATGGGTAGCCTCAAAAGAGAACCCACAGGAGAATTTTCTTACGTCAAAATTTGTCAGAAAACCACATTTTAAGGAAATCCCGCATCGTGCGAAATTATCTTGTTTTTCCTAATCAACACGTTGTAACTCGAAAAGCTTTGGTGTTGCGTGTATGTCTAAGCGTGTAGCCTCCAAAGAGAACGCACAGGATAGTTTTCTCTCAAAAGAATATGTAAGAATACCACGTTATAAGGAAATACAGTGTTGCAGAGTATTGACAAATATGTACTTATTGGAAAAACTTTAGGAGAAGAAATAACGAATCATGCAAAATTAGCTTGTATCTCCTAAACAACACACTGTAACTCGAAAAGATTTGGTGTGGCATGTATGTCTAAACGTGTAGCCTCAAAAGAGAACCCACAGGAGAGATTTCTTTCGTCAAAATTTGTCAGAAAACCACGTTTTAAGGAAATACTGCATCGTGCGAAATTATCTTGTTTTTCCTAAACAACATGTTGTAACTCGAAAAGCTTTGGTGTTGCGTGTTTGTCTAAGCGTGTAGCCTCAAAAGAGAATGCACAGGAGAGTTTTCTCCCGAAATAATATGTAGGAATACCACGTTATAAGGAAATACAGTGTTGCAGAGTAAAGACAAATACATACTTATTGGAAACACTTAAACTTTATGAGAAGAAAAAGCACATAGTACAAAATTAGCTTGTATATCCTAAACAACACGTTGTAACTCGAAAAGATTTGGTGTAGCGTGTACGTGTAAACGTGTAGCCTTCAAAAGAGAACCCACAGGAGAATTTTCTTTAGTCAAAATTTGTCAGAAAACCACGTTTTAAGGAAATCCCGTATCGTGCGAAATTATCTTGTTTTTCCTAAACAACACGTTGGAACTAGAAAAGCTTTGGTGTTGCGTGTATGTCTGAGCGTGTAGCCTCAAAAGAGAATGCAAAGGAGAGTTTTTTCTCAAAAGAATATGTAGGAATACCACGTTATAAGGAAATATATAGCTGCAGAGTAATGACAAATACGTACGTATTGGAAACACATTAAGAGAAGAAATAACGCATGGTACAAAATTAGCTTGTATCTCCGAAAGAACACGTGGTAACTCAAAAAGATTTAGTGTGGCGTGTACTTCTGAACGTGTAGCCTCAAAAGAGAACCCACAGGTGAATTTTCTTACGTCAAAATTTGTCAGAAAACCACGTTTTAAGGAAATCCCGAATTGTGAGAAATTATCTTGTTCTTCCTAAACAACACGTTGTAACTCGAAAATCTTTGCTGTTGCGTGTATGTCTAAGCCTGTAGCCTCAAATGAGAACGCAGAGAAGAGTTTTCTCTCGAAAAAATATGTAAGAATACCACGTTATAAGGAAATACAGTGTTGCAGAGTAAAGACAAATACTTACTTATTGGAAAAACTTTACAAGAAGAAATAACGCATCGTACAAAATTAGCTTGTATCTCCTAAACAACACGTTGTAACTTAAAAAGATTTGGTGTGGCCTGTATGTCTAAACGTGTGGTCTCAAAAGAGAACCCATAGGAGAATTTTCTTTGGTCAAAATTTGTCAGAAAACCACGTATTGAGGAAATCCCTCATCGTGCGAAATTATCTTGTTTTTCCTAAACAACACGTTGTAACGCGAAAAGCTTTCTTGTTGCGTGTATGTCTAAGCGTGTAGCCTCAAAAGAGGACGCACAGGAGAGTTTTCTGTCGAAAGAATATGTAAGAATACCACGTTATAAGGAAATACAGTGTTGCAGAGTAAAGACAAATATGTATGTATTGGAAACCCATGAACTTTAAGAGATGAAATAAAGCATCGTACAAAATTAGCTTGTATCTCCTAAACAACACGTTGTAACTCGAAAAGATTTGGTGTGGCATGTACTTCTAAACGTGTAGCCTCAAAAGAGAACCGACAGGACAATTTTCTTTCGTCAAAATTTTTAAGAAAACCACGTTTTAAGGAAATCCCGCATCGTGAGAAATTATCTTGTTCTTCCTACACAACACGTTTTAACTCGAAAAGCTTTGGTGTTGCGTGTATGTCTAAGCGTGTAGCCCCAAAAGAGAACGCACAGGAGAGTTTTCTCTCGAAAGAATATGTAAGAATACCACGTTATAAGGAAATACAGTGTGGCAGAGTAAAGACAAATACGTACATATTGGAAGCACTTTATGAGAGAAATAACGCATCTTGCAAAATTAGCTTGTATGTCCTAAACAACACGTTGTAATTCGAAAAGATTTGGTGTGGCGTGTATGTCTAAACGTGTAGCCTCAAAAGAGAACCCAAAGGAGAATTTTAAGAGAACCCAAAGGAGAATTTTCTTTCGTCAAAATTTTTCAGAAACTCACGTTTTAAGGAAATCCGCATCATGCGAAATTATCTTGTTTTTCCTAAACAACACGTTGTAACTCGAAAAGCTTTCGTGTTGCGTGTATGTCTAAGTGTGTAGCCTCAAAACAGAAGGCACAGGAGAGTTTTCTCTCGAAAGAATATGTAAGAATACCACGTTATAAGGAAATACAATTTTGCAGAGTAAAGACATATATGTACGTATTGGAAACACTTTAGGAGAAGAAATAATGCATCGTACAATATTAGCTTGTATCTCCAAAACTACACGTTGTAACTCGAAAAGAATTGGTGTGGCGTGAACGTCTAAACGTGTAGCCTCAAAAGAGAACCGAAAGGAGAATTTTCTTTCGTCAAAATTTTTCAGAAAATCACGTTTTAAGGAAATCCCGCATCGTGCGAAATTATCTTGTTTTTCCTAAACAACACGTTGTAAGTCGAAAAGCTTTCATGTTGCGTGTATGTCTAAATGTGTAGCCTCAAAAGAGAAGGCAGAGGAGAGTTTTCTCTCGAAAGAATATGTAAGAATACCATGTTATAACGAAATACAGTTTTGCAGAGTAAAGACAAATACGTACTTATTGGAAACACTTTACTAGAAGAAATAACGCATCGTACAAAATTAGCTTGTATCTCCAAAACTACACGTTGTAACTCGAAAAGAATTGTTGTGGCGTGTACGTCTTAACGTGTAGCATCAAAAGAGAACCCAAAGGAGAATTTTCTTTTGTCAAAATTTTTCAGAAAATCACGTTTTAAGGAAATCCCGCATCGTGCGAAATTATCTTGTTTTTCCTAAACAACACGTTGTAAGTCGAAAAGCTTTCGTGTTGCGTGTATGTCTAAGTGTGTAGCCTCAAAAGAGAAGGCATAGGAGAGTTTTCTCTCGAAAGAATATGTAAGAATACCACGTTATAAGGAAATAGAGTGTTGCAGAGTAAAGACAGCTAATTTTGTTCGATGCGTTATTTCTTCTCATAAAGTGTTTCCAATATGTACTTATTTGTCTTTACTCTGCAAAATTGTATTTCGTAAAAACGTGGTATTCTTACATATTCTTTCGAGAGAAAACTCTCCTGTGCCTTCTCTTTTGAGGCTCCACGCTTACACATACACGCAACACCAAAGCTTTTCGTGTTACAACATGTTGTTTAGGAAAAAGAAGATGATTTCCCACGATGCGGGATTTACTTAAAACGTGGTTTTCTGACAAATTTTGACAAAAGAAAATTCTCCTGTGGGTTCTCTTTTGAGGTTACACGTTTAGGCGTACATGCCACACCAAATCTTTTCAAGTTACAACATGTTGTTTAGGAGATACAAGCTAATTTGTACAATGTGTTAATTCTTCTCCTAAAGTGTTTCCAATACGTACATATTTGTCTTTACTCTGCAACATTCTATTTCCTTATAACGTGATATTCTTACATATTATTTCGAGAAAAAACTATCTGTGCGTTCCCTTTTGAGGCTACACACTTAGACATACAGGCAACTCCAAAGCTTTTCGAGTTACAACGTGTTGTTTAGGAAAAACAAGATAATTTCGCACGATGCAGGATTTCATTAAAACGTGGTTTTCTGACAAATTTTGAAGAAAGAAAATTCTCCTGTGGGTTCTCTTTTGAGGATACAGGTTTAGAAGTACACACCACACCAAATCCTTTCGAGTTACCACGTGTTGTTTAGGAGATACAAGCTAATTTTGTACGATGCGTTATTTCTTCTCGTAAAGTCTTTCCAATACGTACATATTTGTCTTTACTCTGCAACACTGTATTTCTTTATAATGTTTTATTCTTACATGTTCTTTCGAGAGAAAACTCTCCTGTGCGTTCTCTTTAGAGGCTACATGCTTAGACATACACGCAACACCAAAGCTTTTTGAGTTACCACGTGTTGTTTAGGAAAAACAAGATAATTTTGCACGATGTGGGATTTCCTTAAAACGTTGTTTTCTGACAAATTTGACGAAAGAAAGTTCTTCTGTGGGTTCTCTTTTGAGGCTACACGTGTAGACTTACGAGCCACACCAAATCTTTTCGAGTTAGAACGTGTTGTTTAGGAGATACAAGCAAATTTTGTAAGATGCGTTATTTCTTCTCGTAAAGTGTTTCCAATAAGTACTTATTTGTCTTTACTCTGCAACACTGTATTTCCTTATAACATGGTATTCTTACATATTCTCTCGAGGGAAAACTCACCTGTGTGTTCTCCTTTGAGGCTACACGCTTAGACAAACACACGACGCCAAAGCTTTTCGAGTTACAACGTGTTGTTTAGGAAAAACAAGATAATTTCGCACAATGCGAGATTTCCTTAAAACGTGGTTTTCTGAAATATCTTGAGAAAGAAAGTTTTCCTGTGGGTTCTCTTTTGAGGCTCACATGTAGAAGTACGAGCCACACAAAATCTTTTCGTGTTACAACATGTTGTTTAGGAGATACAAGCTATTTTTGTACAATGGGTTATTTCTTCTCATAAAGATTTTCCAATACGTACGTAGTTGTCTTTACTCTGCAACACTGTATTTCCTTATAACGTGGTATTCTTACATATTCTTTCGAGAGAAAACTCTCCTGTGCATTCTCTTTTGCGCTTACACGCTTAGACATACACGCAACACCAAAGCTTTTCAAGTTACAACGTGTTGTTTAGGAAAAAGAAGGTAATTTCGCACGATGCGGGATTTCCTTAAAACGTGGTTTCTAACAAATTTTGATGAAAGAAAAATCTCCTGTGGGTTCTCTTTTAAGGCTACACGTTTAGACGTACACGCCACACCAAATCCTTTTGAGTTACCACATGTTGTTTAGGAGATACAATCTAATTTATATGATGCGTTATTTCTTCTGGTAAAGTGTTTCCAATACGTATTTATTTGCCTGTACTCTGCAACACTGTATTTCCTTATAACGTTGTATTCTTACATGTTCTTTCGAGAGAAAACTCTCCTGTGTGTTCTCTTTAGAGGCTACACGCTTAGACATACACGCAACACCAAAGCTTTTTGAGTTACAACTTGTTGTTTAGGAAAAACAAGATAATTTTGCACGATGCGGGATTTCCTTAAAACGTGGTTTTCTGACAAATTTTGACGAAAGAAAGTTCTCCTGTGGGTTCTCTTTTGAGGTTACACGTGCATACGTACGAGCCACACCAAATCTTTTCAAGTTACAACGTGTTGTTTAGGAGATAGAAGCAAATTTTGTACTATGCGTTATTTCTTCTCAGTAAGTGTTTCCAATACGTACTTATTTGTCTTTACTCTACAACACTGTATTTCCTTATAACGTGGTATTCTTACATATTCTTTCGAGGGAAAACTCTCCTGTGCATTCTCTTTTGAGGCTACATGCTTAGACAAACACGCAACGCCAAAGCTTTTCGAGTTACAAAGTGTTGTTTAGGAAAAACAAGATAATTTCGCACGATGCGAGATTTCCATAAAACGTGGTTTTCTGAAAAATTTTGAAGAAAGAAAGTTCTCCTGTGGGTTCTCTTTTGAGGCTACACGTGTAGAAGAACGAGCCACACCAAATCTTTTCGAGTTACAACGTGTTGTTTAGGAGATACAAGCTAATTTTGTTCGATGCGTTATTTCTTCTCATAAAGTGTTTCAAATAGGTACGTATTTGTCTTTACTCTGCAACACTGTATTTCCTTATAACGTGGTATTCTTCCATATTCTTTCGAGAAAAAAGTCTCCTGTGTGTTCTCTTGTGAGGCTACAAGCTTAGATATACACGCAACACCAAAGCTTTTCGAGTTACAACGTTTTTTTAAGGAAAAACAAGATAATTTCGCACGATGCGAGATTTCCTTAAAACGTGGTGTCTGACAAATTTTGATGAAAGAAAATTCTCCTGTCGGTTCTCTTTTGAGGGTACACGTTTAGACATACATGTCACACCAAATCCTTTCGATTTACAACGTGTTGTTTAGGAGATACAAGCTAATTTTGTACGATGCGTTATTTCTTCACCTAAAGTGTTTCCAATATGTACTTATTTGTCTTTACTCTGCAAAATTGTATTTCGTAAAAACGTGGTATTCTTACATATTCTTTTGAGAGAAAACTCTCCTGTGCCTTCTCTTTTGAGGCTCCACGCTTACACATACACGCAACACCAAAGCTTTTCGAGTTACAACGTGTTGTTTAGGAAAAACAAGATAATTTCGCACGATGCGAGATTTCCATAAAACGTGGTTTTCTGAAAAATTTTGAAGAAAGAAAGTTCTCCTGTGGGTTCTCTTTTGAGGCTACACGTGTAGAAGAACGAGCCACACCAAATCTTTTCGAGTTACAACGTGTTGTTTAGGAGATACAAGCTAATTTTGTTCGATGCGTTATTTCTTCTCATAAAGTGTTTCAAATAGGTACGTATTTGTCTTTACTCTGCAACACTGTATTTCCTTATAACGTGGTATTCTTCCATATTCTTTCGAGAAAAAAGTCTCCTGTGTGTTCTCTTGTGAGGCTACAAGCTTAGATATACACGCAACACCAAAGCTTTTCGAGTTACAACGTGTTTTTAAGGAAAAACAAGATAATTTTGCACGATGCGAGATTTCCTTAAAACGTGGTTTCTGACAAATTTTGATGAAAGAAAATTCTCCTGTCGGTTCTCTTTTGAGGGTACACGTTTAGACATACACGTCACACCAAATCTTTTCGATTTACAACGTGTTGTTTAGGAGATACAAGCTAATTTTGTACGATGCGTTATTTCTTCACCTAAAGTGTTTCCAATATGTACTTATTTGTCTTTACTCTGCAAAATTGTATTTCGTAAAAACGTGGTATTCTTACATATTCTTTTGAGAGAAAACTCTCCTGTGCCTTCTCTTTTGAGGCTCCACGCTTACACATACACGCAACACCAAAGCTTTTCGAGTTACAACGTGTTGTTTAGGAAAAAGAAGATGATTTCCCACGATGCGGGATTTCCTTAAAACGTGGTTTTCTG
Source organism: Apodemus sylvaticus (assembly GCF_947179515.1). NCBI lineage: Eukaryota > Metazoa > Chordata > Mammalia > Rodentia > Muridae > Apodemus > Apodemus sylvaticus. The sequence goes on from NW_026263286.1 coordinate 106,866, forward strand.
ACAAATTTTGACGAAAGAAAATTCTGCTGTGGGTTCTCTTTTGAGGCTACATGTTTAGACGTACACGCCACACCAAATCTTTCCGAGATACAACGTATTGTTTAGGAGATACAAGCTAATTTTGTATGATGCGTTAATTCTTCTCGTAAAGTGTTTCCAATATGTACGTATTTGTCTTTACTCTGCAACACGGTATTTCCTTATAACGTGGTATTCTTACACATTCTTTCGAGAGAAAACTATCCTGTGCGTTCCCTTTTGAGGCTACACACTTAGACATAAAGGCAACACCAAAGGTTTTCGAGGTATAACGTGTTGTTTATGAAAAACAAGATGATTTCGCACGATGAGGTATTTCCTTAAAACGTGGTTTTCTGACAAATTTTGATGAAAGAAAATCGTCCTGTGGGTTCTCTTTTGAGGCTACATGTTTAGAGGTACATGCCACACCAAATCCTTTTGAGTTACCACGTGTTGTTTAGGAGATACAAGCTAATTTTGTATGATGTGTTATTTCATCTCGTAAAGTGTTTCCAATAAGTAAGTATTTGTCTTTACTCTGCAACACTGTATTTCCTTATACCGTTGTATTCTTACATGTTCTTTCGAGAGAAAACTCTCCTGTGTGTTCTCTTTAGAGGATACACGCTTAGACATACACCCAACACCAAAGCTTTTCGAGTTACAACGTGTTGTTTTGGAAAAACAAGATAATTTTGCACGATGCGAGATTTCCATAAAACGTGGTTTTCTGAAAAAAATTGACAAAAGAAAGTTCTCCTGTGGGTTCTCTTTTGAGGCTACACATGTAGAGGTACGAGCCACACCAAATCTTTTCGAGTTACAACGTGTTGCTTAGGAGATACAAGCTAATTTTGTACGATGTGTTATTTCTTCTCTTAAAGTGTTTCCAATATGTACGAATTTGTCTTTACTCTGCAACACTGTATTTCCTTATAACGTGGTATTCTTACATATTCTTTCAAGAGAAAACTCTCCTGTGCATTCTCTTTTGAGGCTACATGCTTAGACATACACGCAACACCAAAGGTTTTGATTTACAACGTGTTGTTTAGGAAAAACAAGATAATTTTGCAGAATGCGAGATTTCCTCAAAACGTAGTTTCTGACAAATTTTGATGAAAGAAAATTCTCCTGTGGGTTCTCTTTTGAGGCTACACGTTTAGACATACACGCCACACCAAATCCTTTCGAGTTACATAGTGTTGTTTAGGAGATACAAGCTAATTTTGAATGATGCGTTATTTCTTCTCATAAAGTGTTACCAATATGTACTTATATGTCTTTACTCTGGAAAATTGTATTTCCTTATAACGTGGTATTCTTACATTTTCTTTCGAGAGAAAACTCTCCTGTGCTTTCCCTTTGGAGGCTCCATGCTTACAAGTACACGCAACACCAAAGCTTTTCGAGTTACCACATGTTGTTTAGGAAAAAGAAGATGATATCCCACAATGCGGGATTTCCTTAAAACCTGGTTTTCTGAAAATTTTAACGAAAGAAAATTCTCCTGTGGGTTCTCTTTTGAGGCTACACGTTTAGACGTACACGTCACACCAAATCCTTTCGAGTTACCACGTGTTGTTTAGGAGATACAAGCTAATTTTGTACGATGCGTTATTTCTTCTCGTAAAGTGTTTCCAATACGTACGTATTTGTCTTTACTCTGCAACATTGTATTTCCTTATAACGTGGTATTCCTACATATTCTTTCGAGAGAAAACTATCCTTTGCGTTCCCTTTTGAGGCTACACACTTAGACATACAGGCAACACCAAAGCTTTTCGAGTTACAACGTGTTGTTTATGAAAAACAAGATAATTTCGCATGATGCGGGATTTCCTTAAAACGTTGTGTTCTGACAAATTTTGACGAAAGAAAGTTCTCCTGTGGGTTCTCTTTGGAGGCTATACGTTTAGACGTGCACGCGACACCAAATCCTTTCGAGTTATCACGTGTTGTTTAGAAGATACAAGCTAATTTTTTACGATGTGTTATTTCTTCTCATAAAGTGTTTCCAATACGTATGTATTTGTCTTTATTCTGCAACACTGTATTTCCTTATAACGTTGTATTCTTACATGTTCTTTCGAGAGAAAACTCTCCTGTGCGTTCTCTTTAGAGGCTACATGCTTTGACATACACGCAACACCAAAGCTTTTCGAGTTACAACGTGTTGTTTTGGAAAAACAAGATAATTTTGCACGATGCGGGATTTCCTTAAAACGTGGTTTTCTGACAAATTTTGACGAAAGAAAGTTCTCCTGTGGGTTCTCTTTGGAGGCTACACTTTTAGACGTACGAGCCACACCAAATCTTTTCAAGTTACAACATGTTTAGGAGATACAAGCAAATTTTTTACGATGCTTTATTTCTTCTCGTAAAGTGTTTCCAATACGTACGCATTTGTCTTTATTCTGCTACACTGTATTTCCTTATAACGTGGTATTCTTACATATTCTTTCGAGGGAAAACTCTCCTGTGCATTCTCTTTTGAGGCTACACACTTAGACATACATGCAACACCAAAGATTTTCGAGTTACATAGTGTTGTTTAGGAAAAACAAGATAATTTTGCACGATGCGGGATTTCCTTAAAACGTGGTTTCCTGAGAAATTTTGACGAAAGAAAGTTCTCCTGTGCATTCTCTTTTGAGGCTACACGTGTAGATATATGAGCCACACCAAATCTTTTCGAGTTACAACGTGTTGTTTAGGAGATACAAGCAAATTTTGAACAATGCATTATTTCCTCTGGTAAAGTGTTTCCAATACGTACTTATTTGTCTTTACTCTGCAACACTGTATTTCCTTATAACGTGGTATTCTTACATATTATTTCGAGGGAAAACTCTCCTGTGCATTCTCTTTGAGGCTACACGCTTAGACAAACACGCAACGCCAAAGCTTTTCGAGTTACAATGTGTTTTTTAGGAAAAACAAGATAATTTCGCTTGAAGCGAGATTTCCATAAAACGTGGTTTTCTGAAAAATTTTGACGAAAGAAAGTTCTCCTGTGGGTTCCTTTTGAGGCTACACGTGTAGAGGTACGAGCCACACCAAATCTTTTCGAGTTACAACGTGTCGTTTAGGAGATACAAGCTAATTTTGTATGATGCGTTATTTCTTCTCTTCAAGTGTTTCCAATACGTACGTATTTGTCTTTACTCTGCAACGCTGTATTTTCTTATACCGTGGTATTCTTAAATATTCGTTCGAGAGAAAACTCTCCTGTGCGTTCTCTTTTGAGGCTAAAAGCTTAGACATACACGCAACACCAAAGCTTTTCGAGTTACAACGTGTTGTTTAGGAGAAACAAGATAATTTCGCACGATGCGAGATTTCCTTAAAACGTGGTTTTTGACAAATTTTGATGAAAGAAAATTCTCCTGTGGGTTCTCTTTTGAGGCTACACGTTTAGACATACATGTCACACCAAATCTTTTCGAGTTACAACGTGTTGTTTAGGAGATACAAGCTAATTTTGAATGATGCGTTATTTCTTCTCGTAAAGTGTTACCAATAAGTACTTATTTGTCTTTACTCTGCAAAATTGTATTTCCTTATAATGTGGTATTCTTACATATTCTTTCGAGTGAAAACTCTCCTGTGCTGTCCCTTTTGTCGCTCCATGCTTACACATACACGCAACAGCAAAGTTTTTCGAGTTACAACATGTTGTTTAGGAAAAAGAAGATGATTTCGCACGATGCGGGATTTCCTTAAAACGTGGTTTTCTGAAAAATGTTGATGAAAGTAAATTCTCCTGTGGGTTCTCTTTTGAGGCTACATGTTTAGACGTACACACCACACCAAATCCTTTCGAGTTACCACGTGTTGTTTAGGAGATACAAGCTAATTTTGTACGATGCGTTAATTCTTCTTGTAAAGTTTTTCCAATAGGTACGTATGTGTTTTTACTCTGCAACATTGTATTTCCTAATAACGTAGTATTCTTACATATTCTTTCAAGAGAAAACTATCCTGTGCGTTCTCTTTAGAGGTTACACGCTTAGACATACATGCAACACCAAAGCTTTTCGAGTTACATCATGCTGTTTAGGAAAAACAAGATAATTTTGCATGATGCGGTATTTCCTTAAAACGTGGTTTCCTGAGAAATTTTAACGAAAGATAGTTCTCCTGTTCGTTCTTTTTTGAGGCTACACGTGTAGACGTATGAGCCACACCAAATCTTTTCGAGGTACAACGTGTTGTTTAGGAGATACAAGCCAATTTTTTACGATGCCTTATTTCTTCTCGTAAAGTGTTTCCAATTCGTACTTATTTGTCTTTACTCTGCAACACTGTATTTCCTTATAACGTGGTATTCGTACATATTATTTCGAGGGAAAACTCTCCTGTGCGTTCTCTTTTGAGGCTACATGCTTAGATATACACGCAACACCAAAGGTTTTCGAGTTACAACGTGTTGTTTAGGAAAAACAAGATAATTTCGCACGATGCGAGATTTCCTTAAAACGTGGTTTCTGACAAATTTTGATGAAAGAAAAATCTCCTGTGGGTTTTCTTTTGAGGCTACACGTTTAGATGTACATGCAACACCAAATCTTTTCGAGTTACAACGTGTTGTTTAGGAGATACAAGCTAATTTTTTACGATGCGTTAATTCTTCTCATAAAGTGTTTCCAAGAAGTACGCGTTTGTCTTTACTCTGCAACATTGTATTTCCTTATAACGTGGTATTCTTACATATTCTTTAGAGGGAAAACTATCCTGTGCGTTCCCCTTTGAGGCTACACACTTAGACATACAGCCAACACCAACTCTTTTCGAGTTACAACGTGTTGTTTATGAAAAACAAGATAATTTTGCACGATGCGGGATTTCCTTAAAACGTGGTTTTCTGACAAATTTGGAGGAAAAAAATTCTCCCGTGGGTTCTCTTTAGAGGCTACACGTTTAGACATACACGCCACACCAAATCCTTTCGAGTTACCACGTGTTGTTTAGGAGATACAAGCAAATATTGTACGATGCGTTATTTCTTCTCGTATAGAGTTTCCAATACGTACTTTTTTTGTCTTTATTCTGCAACACTGTATTTCCTTATAACGTGGTATTCTTACATATTCTTTCGAGGGAAAACTCTCCTGTGCATTCTCTTTTGAGGCTACACGCTTAGACAAACACGCAACGCCAAAGCTTTTCGAGTTACAACGTGTTGTTTACGAAAAACAAGATAATTTCGCACGATGCGAGATTTCCATAAAACGTGGTTTTCTGAAAAATTTTGATGAAAGAAAGTTCTCCTGTGGGTTCTCTTTTGAGGCTACACGTGTAGAGGTATGAGCCACACCAAATCTTTTCGAGTTACAACGTGTTGTTTAGGAGATACAAGCTAATTTTGTACGATGTGTTATTTTTTCTCTTAAAGTGTTTCCAATACGTATGTAGTTGTCTTTACTCTGCAACACTGTATTTCCTTATAACGTGGTATTCTTACATATTCTTTCGAGAGAAAACTCTCCTGTGCGTTCTCTTTTGAGGCTACAAGCTTAGACATACATGCAACACCAAAGCTTTTCGAGTTACAACATGTTTAGGAAAAACAAGATAATTTCGCACGATGCGAGATTTCCTTAAAACGTGGTTTCTGACAAATTTTGATGAAACAAAATTCTCCTGTGGGTTCTCGTTTGAGGTTACACTTTTAGACGTACACGTCACACCAAATATTTTCGAGTTACAACGTGTTGTTTCGGAGATACAAGCTAATTTTTTACGATGCGTTATTTCTTCTCGTAAAGTGTTTCCAATATGCACTTATTTGTCTTTACTCTGCAAAATTGTATTTCCTTATAACGTGGTATTCTTACATATTCTTTCGAGAGAAAACTCTCCTGTGCCTTCACTTTTGAGGCTCCACACTTACACATACATGCAACACCAAAGCTTTTCGAGTTACAACATGCTGTTTTGGAAAATAGATGATTTCGCACGATGCGGGATTTCCTTAAAACGTGGTTTTCTGAAAAAATTTGAATAAAGAAAATTCTCCTGTGGGTTCTCTTTTGAGGCTACACGTTTAGATGTACATGCCACACCAAATCTTTTCGAGTTACAACGTGTTGTTTAGGAGATACAAGCTAATATTTTACGATGCGTTAATTCTTCTCGTAAAGTGTTTCCAATACGTACGTATTTGTCTTGACTCTGCAACATTGTATTTCCTTATAACATGGTATTCTTACATATCCTTTCGAGAGAAAACTATCCTGTGCGTTCTCTTTTGAGGTTACACTCTTAGACATACACACAACACCAAATCTTTTCGAGATACAACGTGTTGTTTAGAAAAAAACAAGATAATTTCGCACGATGAGAGATTTCCTTAAAACGTGGTTTCTGATAAATTTTGAGGGAAGAAAATTCTCTTGTGGGTTCTCTTTTGAGGTTACACTTTTAGACGTACACGTCACACCAAATCTTTTCGAGTTACAACGTGTTGTTTAGGAGACACAATCTAATTTTGTACGATGCGTTATTTCTTCTCTTAAAGTGTTTCCAGTATGTACTTATTTGTCTTTACTCTGCAAAATTGTATTTCCTTATAACGTGGTATTCGTACATAATCTTTCAAGAGAAAACTCTCTTGTGCGTTCTCTTTTGAGGCTACAAGCTTAGACATACACGCAACACCAAAGCATTTCGAGTTACAGCGTGGTGTTTAGGAAAAACAAGATAATTTCGCACGATGTGAGATTTCCTTAAAACGTGGTTTCTGACAAATTTTGATGAAAGAAAATTATCCTGTGTGTTCTCTCTTTAGGCTACACGTTTAGACATACACGTCACACCAAATCATTTCGATTTACAACGTGCTGTTTGGTGATACAAGTTAATTTTGTACGATGCGTTATTTCTTCTCGTAAAGTGTTTCCAATATGTACTTATTTGTTTTAATCTGCAAAATTGTATTTCCTTATAACGTGGTATTCTTACATATTCTTTCGACAGAAAACTCTCCTGTGCCTTCTCTTTTCAGGCTCCACGCTTACACATACACGCAACACCAAAGCTTTTCGAGTCACAACATGTTGTTTAGGAAAAATGAGATGATTTCGCATGATGCGGGATTTCCTTTAAACGTGGTTTTCTGAAAAATTTTGACGAAAGAAAATTCTCCTGTTGGTTCTCTTTTGAGGCTACATATTTAGACGTACACGCCACACCAAATCTTTTCGAGTTACAACGTGTTGTTTAGGAGATACAAGCTAATTTTTTGCAATGCGTTAATTCTTCTCGTAAAGTGTTTCCAATAAGTATGTATTTGTCTTTACTCTGCAACATTGTATTTCCTTATACCGTGGTATTCTTACATATTATTTCGAGAGAAAACTATCCTGTGCGTTCCCTTTTGAGGCTACACACTTAGACATACAGGCAATACCAAAGCTTTTCGAGTTACAACGTGTTGTTTAGGAAAAACAAGATAATTTCGCACAATGCAGGATTACCTTAAAACGTGGTTTTCTGACAAATTTTGACGAAAGAAAATTCTCCTGTGGGTTCTCTTTTGAGGCTACACGTTTAGAAGTACACGCCACACCAAATCCTTTCGAGTTACCACGTGTTGTTTAGGAGATACAAGCTAATTTTTTACGATGCGTTATTTCTTCTCGTAAAGTGTTTCCAATACGTACGTATCTGTCTTTACTCTGCAACACTGTATTTCCTTATAACGTTGTATTCTTACATGTTCTTTCGAGAGAAAACTCTCCTGTGCATTCTCTTTAGAGGCTACAAGCTCAGACATACACGCAACACCAAAGCTTTTTGAGTTACAACGTGTTGTTTAGGAAAAACAAGATAATTTTGCACGATGAGAGATTTCCCTAAAACGTGGTTTTTGGACAAATTTTGACGAAAGAAAGTTCTCCTGTGGGTTCTTTTTTGAGGTTACACATGTATAAGTACTAGCCACACCAAATCCTTTCGAGTTACAAGGAGTTGTTTAGGAGATACAAGCTAATTTTGTACCATGCATTAATTCTTCTCATAAAGTATTTACAATACGTACCTATTTATCTTTACTCTGCAACACTGTATTTACTTATAACGTGGTATTCTTACATATTCTTTCGAGAGAAAACTCTCCTCTGCGTTCTCTTTTGAGGCTACACGCTTAGACCTACACACAACACCAAAGCTTTTCGAGATACAACGTGTTGTTTAGGAAAAACAAGGTAATTTCGCACGATGCGGTATTTCCTTAAAACGTGGTTTTCTGACAAATTTTGACGAAACAAAATTCTCCTGTGGGTTCTCTTTGGAGGCTACACGTTTAGATGTAAACAGCACACCAAATCAGTTCGAGTTACAACGTGTTGATTAGGAGATACAAGCTAATTTTGTACTATGCGTTATTTCTTCTCGTAAAGTGTTTCCAATATGTACGTATTTGTCTTTACTCTTCAACACTGTATTTCCTTATAACGTGGTATTCTTACATATTCTTTCGAGAGAAAACTCTCCTGTGCCTTCTCTTTTGAGGCTACACCCTTAGACATACACGCAAACCAAAGATTTTCGAGTTACAATATGTTGTTTAGGAAAAACAAGATAATTTCGCACGATGCGGGATTTCCATAAAATGTGGTTTTCTGAAAAATTTTAACGAAAGAAAATTATCCTGTGGGTTTTCTTTTGAGGCTACACATTTAGACGTACAGGCCACACCAAATCCTTTCGAGTTACAACGTGTTGTTTAGGAGATACAAGCTAATTTTGTACAATGCGTTATTTCTTCTCGTAAATTGTTTCCAATACATACGTATTTGTCTTTACTCTGCAACTCTGTATTTCATTATAACGTGGTATTTTAACATATTCTTTCGAGAGAAAACTCTCCTGTGCATTCTCTTTTGAGGCTATAGGCTTAGACATACACGCAACACCAAACCTTTTCGAGTTATAACATGTTGTTTATGAAAAACTAGATAATTTCGCACGATGAGGGATTTCCATAAAACGTGGTTTTCTGACAAATTTTGACAAGAGAAAATTATCCCGTGGGTTCTCTTTTGAGGCCACACGTTTAGATGTACATGCCACACCAAATCATTTCGAGTTACAACGTGTTGTTTAGGAGATACAAGCTAATTTTGCACAAAGAGTTATTTCTTCTCGTAAAGTATTTCCAATTCCTACGTATTTGTCTTTACTCTGCAACACTGTATTTCCTTATAACGTGGTATTCTTACATATTCTTTCGAGAGAAAACTCTCCTGTGCATTCCCTTTTGAGCCTACACGCTTAGATGTACACGCAACACCAAAGCTTTTCTAGTTATAACGTGTTGTTTAGGAAAAACAAGATAATTTCGCAAGATGCGGGATTTCCTTAAAACGTGGTTTTCTGACAAATTTTGACCTAAGAAAATTCTCCTGTGGGTTCTCTTTTGAGGCTACACGTTTAGACGTACACGCTACACCAAATCTTTTCGAGTTACAACGTTTTGTTTCGGAGATACAGACTAATTTTGTACGATGCGTCATTTCTTCTCATAAAGTGTTGCCAATACATATGTATTTGTCTTTACTCTGCAACACGATATTTCCTTAAAACGTGGTATTCTTACATATTCTTTCGAGAAAAAACTCTCCTGTGCCTTCTCTTTTGAGGCTACACGCTTAGACATACACGCAACACCAAAGCTTTTCGAGTTACAACGTGTTGTTTAGGAAAAACAAGATAATTTCGCAAGATGCGGGATTTCCTCAAAACGTGGTTTTCTGAAAAATTTGGACGAAAGAAAATTCGCCTGTGGGTTCTCTTTTGAGGCTACACGTTTAGACGTACACGCCACACCAAATCTTTTTCAGTTACAACATGTTGTTTAGGAGATACAGACTAATTTTGTACGATGCCTTATTTTTTCTCGTAAGGTGTTGCCAATACGTACATATTTATCTTTACTCTGCAACTCTGTATTTCCTTAAAACGTGGTATTCTTACATATTCTTTCGAGAGAAAACTCTCCTGTGCCTTCTCTTTTGAGGCTACACGTTTAGATGTACACGCCACACAAAATATTTCGAGTTACAACGTGTTGTTTAGGAGATAAAAGCTAATTTTGTACGATGCGTTATTTCTTCTCGTAAAGTGTTTCCTATACATAAGTATTTGTCTTTACTCTGCAACACTGTCTTTCCTTATAACGTGGTATTTTTACATATTCTTTCGAGAGAAAACTCTCCTGTGCCTTCTCTTTTGAGGCTACACGCTTACACATACACGCAACACCAAAGCTTTTCGAGTTACGAAATGTTGTTTAGGAAAAACAAGATAATTTCGCACGATGTGGGATTTCTTTAAAATGTGGTTTTCTGGCAAAATTTGATGAAAGAAAGTTCTCCTGTGGGTTCTCTTTTGAGGCTACACGTTTAGACATACAGGTGACCCCAAATCTTTTCGAGTTAAACGTGTTGTTTAGGAGATACAAGCTAATTTTGCACGAAGCATTATTACTTCTCCTAAAGTGTTTCCAATACGTACGTATTTGTCTTTACTCTGCAACACTGTATTTCCTTATAACGTGGTATTCTTACATATTCTTTCGAGAGAAAACTCTCCTGTGCCTTCTCTTTTGAGGCTACACGCTTAGACATACACGCAACACCAAAGCTTTTCGAGTTACAACGTGTTGTTTAGGAAAAACAAGATAATTTCGCAAGATGCGGGATTTCCATAAAACGTGGTTTTCTGAAAAATTTTGATGTAAGAAAATTCTGCTGTGGGTTCTCTTTTGAGGCTACACATTTAGACGTACACGCCACACCAAATCTTTTCGAGTTACAACGTGTTGTTTAGTAGATACAGACTAATTTTGTACGATGCGTTATTTCTTCTCGTAAAGTGTTGCCAATACGAATGTATTTGTCTTTACTCTGCAACACTGTATTTCCTTAAAACGTGGTATTCTTACATATTCTTTCGAGAAAAAACTCTCCTGTGCCTTCTCTCTTGAGGCTACACGCTTAGACATACAGGCAACACCAAAGCTTTTCGAGTTACAACGTGTTGTTTAGGAAAAACAAGATAATTTCGCAAGATGCGGGATTTCCTTAAAACGTGGTTTTCTGAAAAATTTTGACCAAAGAAAATTCTCCTGTTGGTTCTCTTTTGAGGCTACACGTTTAGACGTACACGCCACACCAAATCCTTTTCAGTTACAACGTGTTGTTTAGGAGATACAGACTAATTTTGTACGATGCCTTATTTTTTCTCGTAAGGTGTTGCCAATACGTACATATTTGTCTTTACTCTGCAACTCTGTATTTCCTTAAAACGTGGTATTCTTACATATTCTTTCGAGAGAAAACTCTCCTGTGCCTTCTCTTTTGAGGCTACACGTTTAGACGTACACGACACACAAAATATTTTGAGTTACAACGTGTTGTTTAGGAGATAAAAGCTAATTTTGTACGATGCTTTATTTCTTCTCGTAAAGTGTTTCCTATACATAAGTATTTGTATTTACACTGCAACATTGTATTTCCTTATAACGTGGTATTCTTACATATTCTTTCGAGAAAAAACTCTCCTGTGCCTTCTCTTTTGAGGCTACACGCTTAGACATACACGCAACACCAAAGCTTTTCGAGTTACGACATGTTGTTTAGGAAAAACAAGATAATTTCATACGATGTGGGACTTCCTTAAAACGTGGTTTTCTGACAAATATTGACGAACGAAAATTATCCTGTGGGTTCTCTTTTGAGGCTACATGTTTACACGTACACGCCACACCAAATATTTTCGAGTTACAACGTGTTGTTTAGGAGATACAAGCTAATTTTGTACGATGCGTTATTTCTTCTCGTAAAGTGTTTCCAATACGTATGTATTTGTCTTTACTCTGCAACACTGTATTTCCTTATAACGTGGTATTCTTACATATTCTTTTGAGAGAAACTCTCCTGTGCCTTCTCTTTTGAGGCCACACGTTTAGAAATACACGCAACACCAAAGCTTTTCGAGTTACAACGTGTTGTTTAGGGTTCTCTTTTGAGGCTACACGAAGAAATAATGCATCGTTCAAAATTAGCTTGGAAACACTTTATGAGAAAAATTAACGCATTATAAAAAATTAGCTTGTCTCTCCTAAACAACACGTTGTAACTCGTGTAGCCTCAAAAGAGAACCCACAGGAGAATTTTCTCTCAAAAGAAGATGTAAGAATACCACGTTGTAAGGAAATATAGTGTTGTAGACTAAAGACAAATACGTACGTACTGGAAACACTTTTAGAGATGAAATAACGCATCGTTCAAAATTAGCTTGTATCTCCTTAACAACACGTTGTCACTCGAAACGATTTGGTGTGGGGTGTACGACTAAACTTGTAGCCTCAAAAGAGAACCCAGAGGAGATTTTTCTTCTTTCAAAATTTTTCAGAAATCACGTTTTTAGGAAATCCCGCATTGTGCGAAATTATCTTGTTTTTCCTAAACAACATGTTGTAACTCGAAAAGCTTTGTTGTTACTTGTATATCTAAGCGTGTAGCCTCAAAAGAGAATGCACAGGAGAGTTTTCTCTCAAAAGAATATGTAAGAATACCACGTTATAAGGAAATACAGTGTTGCAGAATAAAGACAAATACGTACGTATTGGAAACACTTTATGAGAAGAAATAACGCATCATACAAAATTAGCTTGTATCTCCTAAACAACACGTTGTAACTCGAAAAGAGTTGGTGTGGCATGTACGTCTAAATGTGTAGCCTCAAAAGAGAACCCACAGGAGAATTTTCTTTCGTCAAAATATGTCAGAAAATCACGTTTTATGGTAATCCCGCATCGTGCGAAATTATCTTGTTTTTCCTAAACAACACGTTGTAACATGAAAAGCTTTGCTGTTGCGTGTATGTCTAAGCCTGTATCCTCAAAAGCCAATGCACAGGAGTGTTTTCTCTTGAAATAAGATGTAAGAATACCACGTTCGAAGGAAATACAGTGTTGCAGACTAAAGACAAATAGGTACTTATTGGAAACACTTTTAGAGATGAAATAACGCATCGTTCAAAGTTAGGTTGTATCTCCTAAACAACACGTTGTAACTTGAAACTGTTTGGTGTGGTGTTTACATCTAAATGCGTAGCCTCAAAAGAGAACCCACAGGAGAATTTTCTTTCGTCAAAATTTTTCAGAAATCACGTTTTTAGGAAATCCCGCATTGTGCGAAATTATCTTGTTTTTCCTAAACAACACGTTGTAACTCGAAAAGCTTTGGTGTTACGTGTATGTCTAAGCATGTAGCCTCAAAAGAGAACTCACAGGAGAGTTTTCTCTCGAAAGAATATGTAAGAATACCACGTTATAAGGAAATACGGTGTTGCAGAGTAAAGACAAATTCTTACATATTGGAAACACTTAACGAGAAGAAATAACACATGGTACAAAATTAGCTTGTATCTCCGAAACAACACGTTGTAACTCGAAAAGATTTGCTGTGGTGTTTACATCTAAACGTGTAGCCTCAAAAGAGAACCCACTGGAGAATTTTCTCTCGTCAAAATTTTTTCAGAAAACCACGTTTTAAGGACGTCCTGCATCGTGCGAAATTATCTTGTTTTCCTAAACAACACGTTGTAACTCGAAAAGCTTTGGTGTTGCGTGTATGTCTAAGCGTGTAGCCTCAAAAGAGAATGCACAGTAGAGTATTCTCTCGAAAGAATATGTAAGAATACCACGTTATAAGGAAATACAGTATTGCAGAGTAAAGACAGATACTTACTTATTGGAAACACTTTACGAGAAGGAATAATACATCGTACAAAATTAGCTTGTATTTCCTAAACAACACGTTGTAACTCGAAGGATTTGGTGTGGCGTGTAAGTTGAAACGTGTAGCCTCAAGAGAGAACCCACAGGAGAATTTTCTTTCGTCAAATTTGTCAGAAAACCACGTTTTAAGGAAATCCTGCATTGTGCGAAATTATCTTGTTTTTCCTAAACAACACGTTGTAACTCCAAAAGCTTTGGTGTTGCGTGTATGTCTAAACGTGTGGCCTCAAAAGAGAACACACAGGAGAGTTTTCTCTCGAAAGAATATATAAGAATACCACGTTATAAGGAAATACAGGGTTGCAGAGTAAAGACAAATACGTATGTATTGGAAACACTTTACGAGAAGAAATAATGCATCTTACAAAATTAGCTTGTATCTCCTAAACAACATGTTGTAACTCGAAAAGATTTGGTGTGGCATGTAAGTCTAAACGTGTAGCCTCAAAAGAGAACACACAGGAGAATTTTCTTTCGTCAAAATTTGTCAGAAAAAAACGTTTTAACGAAATCCCGCATCGTGCGAAATTATCTTGTTTTTCCTAAACAACACGTTGTAACTCGAAAAGCTTTGGTGCTGCGTGTATGTCTAAGCGTGTAGCCTTAAAAGAGAATGCACAGGAGAGTTTTCTCTCGAACGAATATGTAAGAATACCACGTTATAAGGAAATACAGTGTTGCAGAGTAAAGATAGATACATACGTATTTGAAACACTTTACGAGAAGAAATAATGCATCGTACAAAATTAGCTTGTATTTCCTAAAAAGCACATTGTAACTCGAAAGGTTTTGGTGTGGCGTGTACGTTAAATGTGTAGCCACAAAAGAGATCCCACAGGAGAATTTTCTTTCGTCAAAATCTTTCAGAAAACCACGTTTTAAGGAAATCCCGCGTCCTGCAAAATCATCTTCTTTTTCCTAAACTACATGTTGTAACTTGAATAGCTTTGGTGTTGCCTGTATGTCTAAGTGTGTAGCCACAAAAGGGAACGCACAGGACAGTTTTCTATCGAAAGAATATGTAAGAATACCACGTTATAAGGAAATACAATGTTGCAGAGTAAAGACAAATACGTAAGTATTGGAAACACTTTATGAGAAGAATTAACACATTGTAAAATATTAGCTTGTATCTCCTAAACAACACGTTGTAACTCGAACAGATTTGGTGTGGCGTGTACGTCTAAACATGTAGCCTCAAAAGAGAACCCACAGGAGAACTTTCTATTGTCAAATTTTTAAGAAAACCACGTTTATGGAAATCTCGCATCGTGCGAAATTATCTAGTTTTTCCTAAACAACACGTTGTAACTCGAAAAGCATTGGTGTTGCTTGTATGTCTAAACATGTAGCCTCAAAAGAGAACGCTCAGGAGAGTTTTCCCTCGAAAGAATATGTAAGAATACCACGTTATAAGGAAATACAGTGTTGCAGAGAAAGACAAATACGTACGTATTGGAAACAATTTACGAGAAGAAATAACACATCGTACAAAATTAGCCTGTATCTCCTAAACAACACGTGGTAACTCGAAAGGATTTGGTGTGGCGTGCATGTCTAAACGTGTAGCATCATAAGAGAACCCACAGCAGAATTTTCTTTCTTCAAAATTTGTCAGAACACAACGGTTTAAGGAAATCCGAGAACGCACAGGAGAGTTTTCTCTCGAAATAATATGTAAGAATACCACGTTATAAGGAAATACAGTGTTGCAGAGTAGAGGCAAATACATACTTATTGGAAAAACTTAAACTTTACGAGAAGAAATAATGCATCGTAAAAAAATTAGCTTGTATCTCCTAAGAAACAGGTTGTAACTTAAAAAGATTTGGTGTGGCCTGTACGTCTAAACGTGTAGTCTCAAATGAGAACCCATAGGAGAATTTTCTTTGGTCAAAATTTGTCAGAAAATCACGTATTAAGGAAATCCCTCTTCGTGCGAAATTATCTTGTTTTTCCTAAACAACACGTTGTAACGCGAAAATCTTTGGTATTGCGTGTATGTCTAAGCGTGCAGCCTCAAAAGAGGACGCACAGGAAAGTTTTCTCTTGAAAGAATATGTAAGAATACCACGTTATAAGGAAATACAGTGTTGCAGACTAAAGGCAAATACGTACCTATTGGAAACACCTTACAAGAAGAAATAAAGCATCGTAAAAAAATTAGCTTGTATCTCCTAAAGAACAGTTTGTAACTCGAAAAGATTTGGTGTGGCGTGCACGTCTAAACGTGTAGCCTCAAAAGATAACCCACAGGAGAATTTTTTTTCGTTAATATTTCTCAGAAAACCATGTTTTAAGGAAATCACTCATCGTGCGAAATTATCTTACTTTTCCTAAACAACACGTTGTAACTCGAAAAGCTTTGATGTTGCGTTTCCAATACATATGTATTTTCCTTTACTCTGCAACACTGTATTTCCTTACAACGTGGTATTCTTACATATTCTTTCGAGAGAAAACTCTCCTGTGCGTTCTCTTTTGGGGCTACACGCTTAGACATACACGCAACACCAAAGCTTTTCGAGTTAAAACGTTTTGTTTAGGAAAAACAAGATAATTTCGCATGATGCGGTATTTCCTTCATACGTGGTTTTCTGACAAATTTTGACCAAAGAAAATTCTCCTATGGTTTCTCTTTTGAGGCTACACGATTAGACGTACACGCCACACCAAATCTTTTTAAGTTACAACGTGTTGTTTAGGAGATACAAGCTAATTTTGTAAGATGCGTTATTTCTTCTCGTAAAGTTTTTCCAATACGTAAATATTTGTCTTTACTCTGCAACACTGTATTTCCTAATAACGTGGTATTCTTATATATTCTTTCGAGAAAAAAACTCTCCTTTGCATTCTCTTTTGAGGCTACACGCTTAGACATACACGCAACACCAAAGGTTTTCGCGTTACAACGTGTTGCTTAGGAAAAACAAGATAATTTCGCACGATGCAGGATTTCCTTAAAACGTGGTTTTCTGACAAATTTTGATGAACGAAAATTCTCCTGTGGGTTCTCGTTTGAGGCTACACGTTTAGACGTACACACCACACCAAATCTTTTCGAGTTATAACGTGATGTTTAGGAGATACATACTAATTTTTTACGATGCCTTATTTCTTCTCGTAAAGTTTAAGTGTTTCCAATAAGTACGTATTTGTCCTTACTCTGCAACACTGTATTTCCTTATAACGTGGTATTCTTACATATTCTTTCGAGAGAAAACTCTCCTGTGCGTTCTCTTTTGAGGCCACATGCTTTGACATACATGCAACACCAAAGCTTTTCGAGTTACAATGTGTTGTTTAGGAAAAACAAGATAATTTAGCACGATGCGGGATTTCCTTAAAACGTGGTTTTCTGACAAATTTTGACGAAAGAAAATACTCCTGTGGGTTCTCTTTTGAGGCTACACATTTAGACGTACACACCACATCAAATCTTTTCGAGTTACATCGTGTTGTTTAGGAGATACAAGCTAATTTTTTTACGAAGCGTTATTTCTTCTCATAAAGTTTAAGTGTTTCCATTACTTAAATATTTGCCTTTACTCTGCAACACTGTATTTCCTTATAACGTGGTATTCTTGCATATTCTTTCGAGAGAAAACTCTCCTGTGCATTCTCCTTTGAGGCTACGTGCTTAGATATACACACAACACCAAAGCTTTTCGAGTTACAACGTGTTATTTAGGAAAAACAACATAATTTCGCACGATGCGGGATTTCCTTAAAACGTGGTTTTCTGACAAATTTTGAAGAAATAAAACTCTCCTGTGGGTACTCTTTTGAGGCTACACGTTTAGACGTACATGCCACACCAAATCTTTTCGAGTTCCAACGTGTTGTTTAGGACATACAAGCTAATTTTGCAAGATGCGTTATTTCTCTCATAAAGTGTTTCCAATACATATGTATTAGTCTTTACTCTGCAACACTGTATTTCCTTGTAATGTGGTATCCTTACATATTCTTTCGAGAGAAAACTCTACTGTGCGTTCTCTTTTGAGGCTACACGCAGGGAAAACTCTCCTGTGCCTTCTCTTTTGAGGCTCCATCCTTACACATACACGCAACACCAAGGCTTTTCGAGTTACAACATGTTGTTTAGGAAAAAGGAGATGATTTTGCACGATGCGGGATTAGCTTAAAACGTGGTTTTCTGAAAAATTTTGACGAAAGAAAATTCTCCTGTGTGTTCTCTTTTGAGGCTACATATTTAGACGTACATGCCACACCAAATCTTTTCCAATTACAACGTGTTGTTTAGGAGATACAAGCTAATTTTTTACAATGCGTTAATTCTTCTTGTAAAGTGTTTCCGATATGTACGTATTTGTCTTTACTCTGCAACACTGTATTTCCTTAAAACGTGGTTTTCTTACATATTCTTTCGAGAGAAAACTATCCTGTGCATTCCCTTTTGAGGCTACACACTTAGACATTCAGGTAACACCAAAGCTTTTCGAGTTACAATGTGTTGTTTATGAAAAACAAGATAATTTCGCACGATGCGGGATTTCCTTAAAACGTGGTTTTCTGACAAATTTTGACGAATGAGAATTCTCCTGTGGGTTCTCTTTTGAGGCTTCACGTTTAGACGTGCACACCACACCAAATCCTTTCGAGTTACCACGTGTTGTTTAGGAGATACAAGCTAATTTTATACGATGCATTATTTCTTCTCATAAAGTGTTTCCAATACGTACATATTTGTCTTTACTCTGCAACACTGTATTTCCTTATAACGTGGTATTCTTACATATTCTGTCACAAGAAAACTCTCCTGTGTGTTCCCTTTTGAGGCTACACACTTAGACATACAGGCAACACCAAAACTTTTCGAGTTACAACGTGTTGTTTAGGAAAAACAAGATAATTTTCACGATGCGGGATATCCTTAAAACGTGGTTTTCTGACAAATTTTAACGAAAGAAAGTTCTCCTGTGCGTTGTCTTTTGAGGCTACAGGTTTAGACGTACACGCCACACCAAATCTTTTCGAGTTATAACGTGTTGTTTAGGAGATACAAGCAAATTTTTTACGATGCGTTATTTCTTCTCCTAAAGTGTTTCCAATATGTACTTATTTGTCTTTACTCTGCAACACTGTATTTCCTTATAACGTGGTATTCTTACATATTCTTTCGAGAGAAAACTCTCCTGTGCATTCTCTTTTGAGGCTACACGCTTAGACAAACACTCAACACCAAAGCTTTTCGAGTTACACCGTGTTGTTTAGGAAAAACAAGATAATTTTGCACGATGCGAGATTTCCTTAAAATGTGTTTTCTGACAAATTTTGATGAAAGAATATTCTCCTGTGAGTTCCCCTTTGAGGCTACACGTTTAGACGTACACGTCACACCAAATCTTTTCGAGTTACAACGTGTTGTTTAGGAGATACAAGCTAATTTTTTACGATGTGTTATTTCTTCTCGTAAAATGTGTCCAATACGTACATATTTGTCTTTACTCTGCAACACTGTATTTCCTTATAACGTGGTATTCTTACATATTCTTTGAGGGAAAACTCTCCTGTGTGTTCTCTTTTGAGGCTACACGCTTAGACATACACGCAGCACCAAAGCGTTCCGAGTTACAACGTGTTGTTTAGGAAAAACAAGATAATTTCCACGATGCGGAATTTCCATAAAACGTGGTTTTCTGACAAATTTTGACGAAAGAAAATTATCCTGTGAGTTCTCTTTTGAGGCTACACGTTTAGACGTACACGCCACACCAAATCTTTTCGAGTTACATCGTGTTGTTTTCGGAGATACAAGCTAATTTTTTACGATGCGTTTTTACTTCTCGTAAAGTGTTTCCAATACCTACGTATTTGTCTTTACTCTGCAACACTGTATTTCCTTATAACGTGGTATTCTTATATATTCTTTCGAGAGAAATCTCTCCTGTGCATTCTCTTTTGAGGCCACACGTTTAGACATACACGCAACACCAAAGCTTTTCGAGTTACGAAGTGTTGTGCAGGAAAAACAAGATAATTTCGCACAATGCGGGATTTCCTTAATACGTGGATTCTGACAAATTTTGACGAAAGAAAATTCTCCTGTGTGTTCTCTTTTGAGGCTACATATTTAGACGTACACGCCACACCAAATCTTTTCGAATTACAACGTATTGTTTAGGAGATACAAGCTAATTTTGTACAATGCGTTAATTCTCGTAAAGTGTTTCCAATACGTACATATTTGTCTTTACTCTGCAACACTGTATTTCTTAAAACGTGGTTTTCTTACATATTCTTTCAAGAGAAAACTATCCTGTGCATTCCCTTTTGAGGCTACACACTTAGACATACAGGCAACAACAAAGCTTTTCGAGTTACAACGTGTTGTTTATGAAAAACAAGATAATTTCGCACGATGCGGGATTTCCTTAAAACGTGGTTTTCTGACTAATTTTGACGAAAGAAAATTCTCCTGTGGGTTCCCTTTTGAGGCTTCACGTTTAGATGTGCACGCCACACCAAATCCTTTCGAGTTACCACGTGTTGTTTAGGAGATACAAGCTAATTTTGTATGCTGCGTTATTTCTTCTCATAAAGTGTTTCCAATATGTACGTATTTGTCTTTACTCTGCAACACTGTATTTCCTTATAACGTGGTATTCTTACATATTCTGTCGAGAGAAAACTATCCTGTGCGTTCCCTTTTGAGGCTACACACTTAGACATACAGGCAACACCAAAACTTTTCGAGTTACAATGTGTTGTTTATGAAAAACAAGATAATTTCGCACGATGCGGGATTTCCGTAAAAAGTGGTGTTCTCACAAATTTTGACGAAAGAAAATTCTCCTGGTGGTTCTCTTTTGAGGCTACACGTTTAGACGTGCACGCCACACCAAATCTTTTCGAGTTACCACGTGTTGTTTAGGAGATACAAGCTAATTTTTTACGATGCATTATTTCTTCTCGTAAAGTGTTTCCAATAAGTACGTATTTGTCTTTACTCTGCAACACTGTATTTCCTTATAACGTTGTATTCTTACATGTTCTTTCGAGAGAAAAATCTCCTGTGCCTTCTCTTAAGTGGCTACACGCATAGACATACATGCAGCACCAAAGCTTTTCGAGTTACAACGTGTTGTTTAGGAAAAACAAGATAATTTTGCACGATGCGGGATTTCCTTAAAACGTGGTTTTCTGACAAATTTTGACGAAAGAAAGTTCTCCTGTGGGTTCTCTTTTGAGGCTACACGTTTAGACGTATGAGCCACACCAAATCTTTTCGAGTTACAACGTGTTGTTTACGAGATACAAGCAAATTTTTTACGATGCGTTATTTCTTCTCCTAAAGTGTTTCCAATATGTACTTATTTGTCTTACTCTGCAACACTGTATTTCCTTATAACGTGGTATTCTTACATATTCTTTCGAGAGAAAACTCTCCTGTGCGTTCTCTTTTGAGGCTACACGCTTAGACAAACACTCAACACCAAAGCTTTTCGAGTTACACCGTGTTGTTTAGGAAAAACAAGATAATTTTGCACAATGCGAGATTTCCTTAAAACGTGTTTTCTGACAAATTTTGATGAAAGAAAATTCTCCTGTGAGTTCTCTTTTGAGGGTACATGTTTAGACGTACATGTCACACCAAATCTTTTCGAGTTACAACGTGTTGTTTAGGAGATACAAGCTAATTTTTTACGATGCGTTATTTCTTCTCATAAATTGTGTCCAATACTTACTTGTCTTTACTCTGCAACACTGTATTTCCTTATAACGCGGTATTCTTACATATTCTTTCGAGAGAAAACTCTCCTGTGCGTTCTCTTTTGAGGCTACACGCTTAGACATACACGCAGCACCAAAGCTTTTAGAGTTACAACGTGTTGTTTAGGAAAAACAAGATAATTTCCACGATGCGGGATTTCCATAAAACGTGGTTTTCTGACAAATTTTGACGAAAGAAAATACTCCTGTAAGTTCACTTTTGAGGCTAAACGTTTAGACGTACACGCCACACCAAATCTTTTCGAGTTACATCGTGTTGTTTAGGAGATACAAGCTAATTTTGTACGATGCGTTATTTCTTCTCGTAAAGTGTTTCCAATACATACGTATTTGTCTTTACTCTGCAACACTGTATTTCCTTATAACGTGGTATTCTTATATATTCTTTCGAGAGAAAACTCTCCTGTGCGTTATCTTTTGAGGTCACACGTTTAGACATACATGCAACACCAAAGCTTTCGAGTTACAATGTGTTGTTTAGGAAAAACAAGATAATTTCGCACAATGCGGGATTTCCTTAAAACGTGGTTTTCTGACAAATTTTGACGAAAGAAAATTCTCCTGTGGGTTCTCTTTTGAGGCTACACGTTTCAACTTACACGTCACACCAAATCCTTCAAGTTACAACCTGTTGTTTAGGAAATACAAGCTAATTTTGTACGATGTATTATTCCTTCTCGTAAAGTGTTTCCAATAAGTAAGTATTTGTCTTTACTCTGCAACACTGTATTTCCTTATAACGTGGTATTCTTACATATTCTTTCGAGAGAATACTCTACTGTGCATTCTCTTTTGAGGCTACATGCTTAGACATACACGCCACACCAAAGCTTTTCGAGTTACAACGTGTTGTTTAGGAAATCAAGATAATTTCGCATGATGCAGGACTTCCTTAAAACGTGGTTTTCTGAAAAAATTTTGACCAAAGAAAATTCTCCTGTGGGTTCTCTTTTGAGGCTACGCATTTAGATGTAAACACAACACCAAATATTTTCGAGTTACAACGTGTTGTTTACACCAAAGCTTTTCGAGTTACAACGTGTTGTTTAGGAAAAACAAGATAATTTCGCACGATGCGGGATTTCCTTAAAACGTGGTTTTCCGACGTATTTTGACGAAAGAAAATTCTCCTGTGGGTTCTCTAAACAACACGTTGTAACTCGAAAAGCTTTGGTGTTGCGTGTATGTCTCAGCGTGTAGCCTCAAATGAGAATGCACAGGAGAGTTTTCTCTCGAAAAAATATGTAAGAATACCACCTTATAAGGAAATACAGTGTTGCAGAGTAAAGACAAATACTTAGTTATTGGAAAAACTTTATGAGAAGAAATAACGCATCGTACCAAATTAGTCTGTATCTCCTAAACAACACGTTGAAACTTAAAAAGATTTGGTGTGACCTGTACGTCTAAACGTGTAGTCTCAAAAGAGAACCAATAGGAGAAATTTCTTTTGTCAAAATTTGTCAGAAAACCACGTATTAAGGAAATCCCTCATCGTGCGAAATTATCTTGTTTTTCCTAAACAACACGTTGTAATGCGAAAAACTTTGGTGTTGCGTGTATGTCTAAGCGTGTAGCCTCAAAAGAGGACGCACAGGAGAGTTTTCTCTCGAAAGAATATGTAAGAATACCACGTTATAAGGAAATACACTGTTGCAGACTAAAGGCAAATACGTACGTATTGGAAACACTTTACGAGAAGAAATAACGCATCGTACAAAATTAGCTTGATCTCCTAAACAACACATTGTAACTCGAAAAGTTTTGGTGTGGCGTGTACGTCTAAACGTGTAGCCTCAAAAGAGAACCCACAGGAGAATTTTTGTTTGTTAAAATTTGTCAGAAATCCATGTTTTAAGGAAATCACTCATCGTGCGAAATTATCTTGTTTTCCCTAAACAACACGTTGTAACTCGAAAAGCTTTGATGTTGCATGTATGTCTAAACGTGTAGCCTCAAAAGAGAACGCACAGGAGAGTTTTCTCTTGAAAGAACATGTAAGAATACCACATTATAAGGAAATACAGTTTTGCAGAGTAAAGACAAATACATATGTATTTGAAACACTCTATGAGAAGAAATAACGCATCGTAAAAGATTAGTTTGTATCTCCTAAACAACACGTTGTAACTCGAAAAGATTTGGTGTGGCATGTACGTCTAAACGTGTAGCCTCAAAAGAGAACCCACAGGAGAATTTTCTTTCTTCAAAATTTTTCAGTAAACCACTTATTAAGGAAATCTCGCATCATGCGAAACTATCTTGTTTTTCCTAAACAACACATTGTAACTCGAAAATCTTTGGTGTTGCGTGTATGTCTAAGCATGTAGCCTCAAAAGAGAACGCACAGGAGAGATTTCTCTCGAACGAGTATGTAAGAATACCACGTTATAAGGAAATACATTGTGGCAAATTAAAGATAAATACGTTCCTTTTGGAAACACTTAAACTTTACAAGAAGATATGAAGCATCGTAAAAAATTAGCTTGTATCTCCTAAAGAACACGTTGTAACTCGAAAACATTTGGTGTGGCGTGTACGTCTAAACATTTAACCTCAAATGAAAACCCACAGGAGAATTTTCTTTCCTCAAAATTTGTCAGAAAACCACGTTTTAAGGAATTCCCGCATCATGAGAAATTATCTTGTTTTTCCTAAACAACACGTTCTAACTCGAAATGCTTTGGTGTTGCGTGTATGTCTAAGCGTGTAGCCTCAAAAGAGAATGCACAGGAGAGTTTTCTCTCGAAAGAATATGTGCGAATACCATGTTATAAGGAAATACAGTGTTGTAGAGTAAAGACAAATACGTACATATTGGAAACACTTTAGGAGAAGAAATAACGCATCGTACAAAATTAGCTTGTATCTCCTAAACAACACGTTGTAACTCGAAAAGATTTGGTGTGGCGTGTACGTCTAAACATGTAGCCTCAAAAGAGAACCCACAGGAGAATTTTCTTTCGTCAAAATTTGTCAGAAAACCACGTTTTAAGGAAATCCCGCATTGTGCGCAATTATCTTGTTTTTCATAAACAAAACATTGTAACTCGAAAAGCTTTGGTGTTGGGTGTATATGTAAGCGTGTAGCCTCAAAAGAGAATGCACAGGAGAGTTTTCTCTCGAACGAATATGTAAGAATACCACGTTATAAGGAAATATATTGCTGCAGAGTAAAGACAAATACATACGTATTGGAAACATATTATGAGAAGAAATAATGCATGGTACAAAATTTGCTTGTATCTCCTAAACAACACGTGGTAACTCAAAAAGATTTGGTTTGGCGTGCACGTCTAAATGTGTAGCCTCAACAGAGAACCCACAGGAGAATTTTCTTACGTCAAAATTTGTCAGAAAACCACTTTTTAAGGAAATCCCGAATCGTGGGAAATTATCTTGTTTTTCCTAATCAACACGTTGTAACTCGAAAAGCTTTGGTGGTGCGTGTATGTCTAAGCGTGTAGCCTCCAAAGAGAATGCACAGGATAGTTTTCTCTCGAAAGAATATGTAAGAATACCACGTTATAAGGAAATACAGTGTTGCAGAGTATAGACAAATTTGTACTTATTGGAAACACTTCACGAAAAGAAATAACGCATCATGCAAACTTAGCTTGTATCTCCTAAACAACACGTTGTAACTCGAAAAGATTTGGTGTGGCGTGAACGACTAAACGTGTAGCCTCAAAGGAGAACCCACAGGAGAGCTTTCTTTCGTCAACATGTCAGAAAACCACGTTTTAAGGAAATCCTGCATCCTGCGAAATTATCTTGTTTTTCCTAAACAACATGTTGTAACTCGAAAAGCTTTGGTGTTGCGTATATGTCTAAGCGTGTAGCCTCAAAAGAGAACGCACAGGAGAGTTTTCTCCCGAAAGAATATGTAGGAATACCACGTTATAAGGAAATACAGTGTTGCAGAGTAAAGACAAATAAATACTTATTGGAAACACTTAAACTTTACGAGAAGAAATAAAACATAGTACAAAATTAGCTTGTATATCCTAAACAACACGTTATAACTCGAAAGGATTTGGTGTTGCGTGTATGTCTAAGCATGTAGCCTCAAAAGAGAATGCACAGGAGAGTTTTCTCTCGAAAGAATATGTAAGAATACCATGTTATAAGGAAACATATTGCTGCAGAGTAAAGACAAATACATACGTTTTGGAAACACATTAAGAGAAGAAATAACGCATGGTACAAAATTAGCTTGTATCTCCGAAACAACACGTGGTAACTCAAAAATATTTGGTGTGGCGTGTACATCTAAACGTGTAGCCTCAAAAGAGAACCCACAGGAGAATTTTCTTACGTCAAAATTTGTCAGAAAACCACGTTTTAAGGAAATCCCACATCGTGCGAAATTATCTTGTTTTTACTAATCAACACGTTGTAACTCGAAAAGCTTTGGTGGTGCGTGTATGTCTAAGCGTGTAGCCTCCAAAGAGAACGCACAGGATAGTTTTCTCTCGAAAGAATATGTATGAATACCACGTTATAAGGAAATACAGTGTTGCAGAGTATAGACAAATATGTACTTATTGGAAACACTTTAGAAGAAGAAATAACGCATCATGTAAAATTAGCTTGTATCTCCTAAACAACACGTTGGAACTCGACAAGATTTGGTGTGGCGTGTATGTCTAAACGTGTAGCCTCAAAAGAGAACCCACAGGCGAGTTTTCTTTCGTCAAAATTTGTCAGAAAACCACGTTTTAAGGAAATACCGCATCGTGCGAAATTATCTTGTTTATCCTAAACAACATGTTGTAACTCGAAAAGCTTTGGTGGTGCGTGTATGTCTAAGCGTGTAGCCTCAAAAGAGAACGCACAGGAGAGTTTTCTTCCGAAAGAATATGTAGGAATACCACGTTATAAGGAAATACAGTGTTGCAGAGTAAAGACAAATACATACTTATTGGAAACACTTAAGCTTTACGAGAAGAAATAACACATAGTACAAAATTAGCTTGTATATCCTAAACAACACGTTATAACTCGAAAGGATTTGGTGTGGCATGTACGTCTAAACGTGTAGCCTCAAAAGAGAACCCACAGGAGAATTTTCTTTCGTCAAAATTTGTCAGAAAACCACGTTTTAAGGAAATCCCGCATCATGCGAAATTATCTTGTTTTTCCTAAAAAACACGTTGTAACTCGAAAAGCTTTGGTGTTGGGTGAATGTCTAGGCGTGTAACCTCCAAAGAGAACGCACAGGAGAGTTTTCTCTCGAAAGAATATGTAAGAATATCACGTTATAAGGAAATACAGTGTGGCAGAGTAGAGGCAAGTACATACGTATTGGAAACACTTAAACTTTACGAGAAGAAATAATTCATCGTAAAAAAATTAGCTTGTATCTCCTAAACAACAAGTTGTAACTCAAAAAGATTTGGTGTGGCGTGTACGTCTAAACGTGTAGCCTCAAAAGAGAATGCACAGGGGAGTTTTCTCCCGAAAGAATATGTAGGAATACCACGTTATAAGGAAATACAGTGTTGCAGAGTAAAGACAAATACATACTTATTGGAAACAGTTAAGCTTTACGAGAAGAAATAACACATAGTACAAAAGTAGCTTGTATATCCTAAACAACAGGTTATAACTCGATAGGATTTGGTGTGGCGTGTACATCTAAACGTGTAGCCTCAAAAGAGAACCCACAGGAGAATTTTCTTTCGTCAACACTTTTCAGAAAACCACGTTTTAAGGGAATCCCGCATCATGCGAAATTATCTTGTTTTTCCTAAACAACACGTTGTAACTCAAAAAGCTTTGGTGTTGCGTGAATGTCTAAGCCTGTAGCCTCCAAAGAGAACGCACAGGAGAGTTTTCTCTCGAAAGAATATGTAAGAATACCACGTTATAAGGAAATACAGTGTGGCAGAGTAAAGAAAATACGTATGTAATGGGAGCACTTTATGAGAGAAATAACGCATCTTGCAAAACTAGCTTGTATGTCCTAAACAACACGTTGTAACTCGAAAAGATTTGGTGTGGCGTGTACGTCTAAACGTGAATCCTCAAAAGAGAACCCACAGGAGAATTTTCTTTCGTCAAATTTGTCAGAAAACCACGTTTTAAGGAAATCCCGCATCATGAGAAATTATCTTGTTTTTCCTAAACAACACGTTGTACCTCGAAAAGCTTTCGTGTTGCGTGAATGTCTAAGTGTGTAGCCTCCAAAAAGAACGCACAGGAGAGTTTTCTCTCGAAAGAATATGTAAGAATACCACGTTATAAGGAAATACAGTGTTGCAGAGTAGAGGCAAATACATACGTATTGGAAACACTTAAACTTTACGAGAAGAAATAATTCATTGTAAAAAAATTAGCTTGTATCTCCTAAACAACGAGTTGCAACTCAAAAAGATTTGGTGTGGCGTGTACGTCTAAACGTTTAGCCTCAAAAGAGAACCCACAGGAGAATTTTCTTTCATCAACATTTGTCAGAAAACCACGTTTTAAGGAAATCCCGCATCGTGAGAAATTATCTTGTTCTTCCTAAACAACACGTTGTAACTCGAAAAGCTTTGCTGTTGCGTGTATGTCTCAGCGTGTAGCCTCAAATGAGAACACACAGGAGAGTTTTCTCTCGAAAAAATATGTAAGAATACCACGTTATAAGGAAATACAGTGTTGCAGAGTAAAGACAAATACTTATTGGAAAAACTTTATGAGAAGAAATAACGCATCATACAAAATTAGCTTGTATCTCCTAAACAACACATTGTAACTCGAAAAGATTTGGTGTGGCGTGTACGTCTAAACGTTTAGCCTCAAAAGAGAACCCACAGGAGAATTTTTGTTCGTAAAATTTGTCAGAAATCCATGTTTTAAGGAAATCACTCATCGTGCGAAATTATCTTGTTTTTCCTAAACAACACGTTGTAACTAGAAAAGCTTTGATGTTGCGTGTATGTCTAAGCGTGTAGCCTCAAAAGAGAATGCACAGGAGTGTTTTCTCTCGAAATAACATGTAAGAATACCACATTATAAGGAAATACAGTTTTGCAGAGTAAAGACAAATACATATGCATTTGAAACACTCTATGAGAAGAAATAAAGCATCGTAAAAAATTAGTTTGTATCTCCTAAACAACACGTTGTAACTCGAAAAGATTTGGTGTGGCATGTACGTCTAAACGTGTAGCCTCGAAAGAGAACCCACAGGAGAATTTTCTTTCGTCAAAATTTGTCAGAAAACCACTTATTAAGGAAATCCCGCATCATGCGAAACTATCTTGTTTTTCCTAAACAACACATTGTAACTCGAAAATCTTTGGTGTTGCGTGTATGTCTAAGCATGTAGCCTCAAATGAGAACGCACAGGAGAGATTTCTCTCGAACGAGTATGTAAGAATACCACGTTATAAGGAAATACATTGTGGCAAATTAAAGATAAATACATTCCTTTTGGAAACACTTAAACTTTACAAGAAGATATAAAGCATCGTAAAAAATTAGCTTGTATCTCCTAAAGAACACGTTGTAACTCGAAAACATTTGGTGTGGCGTGTACGTCTAAACGTTTAGCCTCAAATGAAAACGCAAAGGAGAATTTTATTTCCTCAAAATTTGTCAGAAAACCACGTTTTAAGGAATTCCCGCATCATGAGAAATTATCTTGTTTTTCCTAAACAACACGTTCTAACTCGAAATGCTTTGGTGTTGTGTGTATGTCTAAGCGTGTAGCCTCCAAAGAGAATGCACAGGATAGTTTTCTCTCCAAAGAATATGTAAGAATACCACGTTATAAGGAAATACAGTGTTGCAGAATTTAGACAAATATGTACTTATTGGAAACACTTTAGGAGAAGAAATAACGCATCATGCAAAATTATCTTGTATCTCCTAAACAACACGTTGTAACTCGACAAGATTTGGTGTGGCGTGTATGTCTAAACGTGTAGCCTCAAAAGAGATCCCACAGGAGAGTTTTCTTTCGTCAAAATTTGTCAGAAAACCACGTTTTAAGGAAATACCGCATCGTGCGAAATTATCTTGTTTTTCCTAAACAACATGTAACTCGAAAAGCTTTGGTGGTGCGTGTATGTCTAAGCGTGTAGCCTCAAAAGAGAACGCACAGGAGAGTTTTCTTCCGAAAGAATGTGTAGGAATACCACGTTATAAGGAAATACAGTGTTGCAGAGTAAAGACAAATGCATACTTATTGGAAACACTTAAGCTTTACGAGAAGAAATAACACATAGTAAAAATTAGTTTGTATACCCTAAACAACACGTTATAACTCGAAAGGATTTGGTGTGGCGTGTATGTCTAAACGTGTAGCCTCAAAAGAGAACCCACAGGAGAATTTTCTTTCATCAAAATTTGTCAGAAAACCACGTTTTAAGGAAATCCCGCATCATGCGAAATTATCTTGTTTTTCCTAAAAAACACGTTGTAACTCGAAAAGCTTTGGTGTTGCGTATATGTCTAAGCGTGTAGCCTCCAAAGAGAACGCACAGGAGAGTTTTCTCTCGAAAGAATATGTAAGAATACCACGTTATAAGGAAATACAGTGTTGCAGCGTAGAGGCAAATATATACATATTGGAAACACTTAAACTTTATGAGAAGAAATAATTCATCGTTAAAAAATTAGCTTGTTTCTCCTAAACAACAAGTTGTAACTCAAAAAGATTTGGTGTGGCGTGTACGTCTAAACGTGTAGCCTCAAAAGAGAACGCACGGGAGAGTTTTCTCCCGAAAGAAAAGTAGGAATACTACGTTATAAGGAAATACAGTTTTGCAGAGTAAAGACAAATACATACATATTGGAAACACTTAAGCTTTACGAGAAGAAATAACACATAGTACAAAATTAGCTTGTATATCCTAAACAACACGTTAGAACTCAAAAGGATTTGGTGTGGCGTGTACGTCTAAACGTGAATCCTCAAAAGAGAACCCACAGGAGAATTTTCTTTCGTCAAATTTGTCAGAAAACCACGTTTTAAGGAAATCCCGCATCATGAGAAATTATCTTGTTTTTCCTAAACAACACGTTGTACCTCGTAAAGCTTTCGTGTTGCGTGAATATCTAAGTGTGTAGCCTCCAAAAAGAACGCACAGGAGAGTTTTCTCTCGAAAGAATATGTAAGAATACCACGTTATAAGGAAATACAGTGTTGCAGAGTAGAGGCAAATGCATACATATTGGAAACACTTAAACTTTACGAGAAGAAATAATTCATTGTAAAAAAATTAGCTTGTATCTCCTAAACAACAAGTTGCAAATCAAAAAGATTTGGTGTGGCGTGTACGTCTAAACGTTTAGCCTCAAAAGAGAACCCACAGGAGAATTTTCTTTCGTCAAAATTTGTCAGAAAACCATGTTTTAAGGAAATCCCGCATCGTGAGAAATTATCTTGTTCTTCCTAAACAACACGTTGTAACTCGAAAAGCTTTGCTGTTGCGTGTATGTCTCAGCGTGTAGCCTCAAATGAAAACGCACAGGAGAGTTTTCTCTCGAAAAAATATGTAAGAATACCACGTTATAAGGAAATACAGTGTTGCAGAGTAAAGACAAATACTTATTGGAAAAACTTTATGAGAAGAAATAACGCATCGTACAAAATTAGCTTGTATCTCCTAAACAACACATTGTAACTCGAAAAGATTTGGTGTGGCGTGTACGTCTAAACGTGCAGCCTCAAAAGAGAACCCACAGGAGAATTTTTGTTCGTAAAATTTGTCAGAAATCCATGTTTAAAGGAAATCACTCATCGTGCGAAATTATCTTTTTTTTCCTAAACAACACGTTGTAACTCCAAAAGCTTTGATGTTGCGTGTATGTCTAAGCGTGTAGCCTCAAAAGAGAACGCACAGGAGAGTTTTCTCTTGAAAGAACATGTAAGAATACCACATTATAAGGAAACAGAGTTTTGCAGAGTAAATTCAAATACATATATATTTGAAACACTCTATGAGAAGAAATAACGCATCGTAAAAAATTAGTTTGTATCTCCTAAACAACACGTTGTAACTCGAAAAGATTTGGTGTGGCATGTACGTCTAAACGTGTAGCCTCAAAAGAGAACCCACAGGAGAATTTTCTTTCGTCAAAATTTGTCAGAAAACCACTTATTAAGGAAATCCCGCATCATGCGAAACTATCTTGTTTTTCCTAAACAACACATTGTAACTCGAAAATCTTTGGTGTTGCGTGTATGTCTAAGCATGTAGCCTCAAAATAGAACGCACAGGAGAGATTTCTCTCGAACGAGTATGTAAGAATACCACGTTATAAGGAAATACATTGTGGCAAATTAAAGATAAATACGTTCCTTTTGGAAACACTTAAACTTTACAAGAAGATATAAAGCATCGTAAAAAATTAGCTTGTATCTCCTAAAGAACACGTTGTAACTCGAAAACATTTGGTGTGGCGTGTACGTCTAAACGTTTAGCCTCAAATGAAAACCCACAGGAGAATTTTCTTTCCTCAAAATTTGTCAGAAAACCACGTTTTAAGGAATTCCCGCATCATGAGAAATTATCTTGTTTTTCCTAAACAACACGTTCTAACTCGAAATGCTTTGGTGTTGCGTGTATGTCTAAGCGTGTAGCCTCAAAAGAGAATGCACAGGAGAGTTTTCTCTCGAAAGAATATGTACGAATACCATGTTATAAGGAAATACAGTGTTGTAGAGTAAAGACAAATACGTACATATTGGAAACACTTTAGGAGAAGAAATAACGCATCGTACAAAATTAGCTTGTATCTCCTAAACAACACGTTGTAACTCGAAAAGATTTGGTGTGGCGTATACGTCTAAACATGTAGCCTCAAAAGAGAACCCACAGGAGAATTTTCTTTCGTCAAAATTTGTCAGAAAACCACGTTTTAAGGAAATCCAGCATTGTGCGCAATTATCTTGTTTTTCATAAACAAAACATTGTAACTCGAAAAGCTTTGGTGTTGGGTGTATGTATAAGCGTGTAGCCTCAAAAGAGAATGCACAGGAGAGTTTTCTCTCGAAAGAATATGTAAGAATACCACGTTAAAAGGAAATATATTGCTAAAGAGTAAAGACAAATACATATGTATTGGAAACATATTAAGAGAAGAAATAATGCATGGTACAAAATTTGCTTGTATCTCCTAAACAACACGTGGTAACTCAAAAAGATTTGGTGTGGCGTGCACGTCTAAATGTGTAGCCTCAAAAGAGAACCCACAGGAGAATTTTCTTACGTCAAAATTTGTCCGAAAACCACTTTTTAAGGAAATCCCGCATCGTGGGAAATTATCTTGTTTTTCCTAATCAACACGTTGTAACTCGAAATGTTTTGGTGGTGCGTGTATGTCTAAGCATGTAGCCTCCAAAGAGAACGCAAGGGATAGTTTTCTCTCGAAAGAATATGTAAGAATACCACGTTATAAGGAAATACAATGTTGCAGAGTGTAGACAAATATGTACTTATTGGAAACACTTTACGAAAAGAAATAACACATCATGCAAACTTAGCTTGTATCTCCTAAACAACACGTTGTAACTCGAAAAGATTTGGTGTGGCGTGAACGACAAAACATGTACCCTCAAAGGAGAACCCACAGGAGAGTTTTCTTTCATCAAAATTTGTCAGAAAACCACGTTTTAAGGAAATCCTGCATCCTGCGAAATTATCTTGTTTTTCCTAAACAACAAGTTGTAACTCGAAAAGCTTTGGTGTTGCGTATATGTCTAAGCATGTAGCCTCAAAAGAGAACGCACAGGAGAGTTTTCTCCCGAAAGAATATGTAGGAATACCACGTTATAAGGAAATACAGTGTTGCAGAGTAAAGACAAATAAATACTTATTGGAAACACTTAAACTTTATGAGAAGAAATAAAACATAGATTAAAAATTCAGGAGACAGCAGGTGTTGGAGAGGGTGCGGAGAAAGAGGAACACTCCTCCACTGCTGGTGGGGTTGCAAATTGGTACAACCACTCTGGAAAGCAGTCTGGCGGTTCCTCCGAAAACTGGGCACCTCACTTCCAGAAGATCCTGCTATACCACTCCTGGGCATATACCCAGAGGATTCCCCACCATGGAATAAGGATTGATGCTCTACTATGTTCATAGGAGCCCTATTTATAATTGCCAGATGCTGGAAAGAAGCCAGGTATCCCTCAACAGAAGAGTGGATACAAAAAATGTGGTATATCTACACAATGGAGTACTATTCAGCCATTAGAAACAATGAATTCATGAAATTCTTAGGCAAATGGATGGAGCTAGAGAACATCATACTAAGTGAGGTAACCCAGACTCAAAAGGCGAATCATGGTATGCACTAACTAATAAGTGGTTATTAACCTAGAAAACTGGAATACCCAAAACATAATCCACACATCAAATGAGATACAAGAAGAAAGCAGGAGTGGTCCCTGCTTCTGGAAAGACTCAGTGAAACAGTATTTGGCAAAACCAGAACGGGGAACTGGGAAGGGGTGGGAGGGAGGACAGGGGAAGAGAAGGGGGCTTACGGGACTTTCGGGGAGTGGGGGGGAGCTAGAAAAGGGGAAATCATTTGAAATGTAAATAAATTATATCGAATAAAAAAAAAGAATG
This sequence comes from Apodemus sylvaticus, assembly GCF_947179515.1. Classification (NCBI taxonomy): domain Eukaryota; kingdom Metazoa; phylum Chordata; class Mammalia; order Rodentia; family Muridae; genus Apodemus; species Apodemus sylvaticus. The sequence continues at coordinate 141,030 of NW_026263286.1, forward strand.
AAAAAAAAAAGAAATAAAACAGTACAAAATTAGCTTGTATATCCTAAACAACACGTTATAACTCGAAAGGATTTGGTGTTGCGTGTATGTCTAAGCATGTAGCCTCAAAAGAGAATGCACAGGAGAGTTTTCTCTCCAAAGAATATGTAAGAATACCACGTTATAAGGAAACATATTGCTGCAGAGTAAAGACAAATACATACGTTTTGGAAACACATTATGAGAAGAAATAACGCATGGTACAAAATTAGCTTGCATCTCCGAAACAACACATGGTTACTCAAAAAGATTTGGTGTGGCTTGTACATCTAAACGTGTAGCCTCAAAAGAGAACCCACAGGAGAATTTTCTTACGTCAAAATTTGTCTGAAAACCACGTTTTAAGGAAATCCCGCATCGTGCGAAATTATCTTGTTTTTCCTAATCAACACGTTGTAACTCGAAAAGCTTTGGTGGTGCGTGTATGTCTAAGCGTGTAGCCTCCAAAGAGAACGCACAGGATAGTTTTCTCTCGAAAGAATATGTAAGAATACCACGTTATAAGGAAATACAGTGTTGCAGAGAATAGACAAATATGTACTTATTGGAAACACTTTAGGAGAAGAAATAACACATCATGTAAAATTAGCTTGTATCTCCTAAACAACACGTTGTAACTCGACAAGATTTGGTGTGGCGTGTATGTCTAAACGTGTAGCCTCAAAAGAGAACCCACAGGAGAGTTTTCTTTCATCAAAATTTGTCAGAAAATCACGTTTTAAGGAAATACCGCATCATGCGAAATTATCTTGTTTATCCTAAACAACATGTTGTAACTCGAAAAGCTTTGGTGGTGCGTGTATGTCTAAGCGTGTAGCCTCCAAAGAGAACGCACAGGAGAGTTTTCTCTCGAAAGAATATGTAAGAATACCACGTTATAAAGAAATACAGTGTTGCAGAGTAAAGACAAATGCATACTTATTGGAAACACTTAAGCTTTACGAGAAGAAATAACACATAGTACAAAATTAGCTTGTATCTCCTAAACAACAAGTTGTAACTCAAAAAGATTTGGTGTGGCGTGTACGTCTAAATGTGTAGCCTCAAAAGAGAACGCACAGGAGAGTTTTCTCTCGAAAGAATATGTAAGAATACAACGTTATAAGGAAATACAGTGTTGCAGAGTAGAGGCAAATACATACGTATTGTAAACACTTAAACTTTACGAGAAGAAATAATTCATTGTAAAAAAATTAGCTTGTATCTCCTAAACAACAAGTTGCAACTCAAAGAGATTTGGTGTGGCGTGTACGTCTAAACGTTTAGCCTCAAAAGAGAACCCACAGGAGAATTTTCTTTCGTCAAAATTTGTCAGAAAACCACGTTTTAAGGAAATCCCGCATCGTGAGAAATTATCTTGTTCTTCCTAAACAACACGTAACTCGAAAAGCTTTGCTGTTGCGTGTATGTCTCAGCGTGTAGCCTCAAATGAGAACGCACAGGAGAGTTTTCTCTCGAAAAAATATGTAAGAGTACCATGTTATAAGGAAATACAGTGTTGCAGAGTAAAGACAAATACTTACTTATTGGAAAAACTTTATGAGAAGAAATAACGCATCGTACAAAATTAGCTTGTATCTCCTAAACAACACATTGTAACTCGAAAAGATTTGGTGTGGCGTGTACGTCTAAACGTGTAGCCTCAAAAGAGAACCCACAGGAGAATTTTTGTTCGTAAAATTTGTCAGAAATCCATGTTTTAAGGAAATCACTCATCGTGCGAAATTATCTTGTTTTTCCTAAACAACACGTTGTAACTCGAAAAGCTTTGATGTTGCGTGTATGTCTAAGCGTGTAGCCTCAAAAGAGAACGCACAGGAGAGTTTTCTCTCGAAAGAACATGTAAGAATACCACATTATAAGGAAATACAGTTTTGCAGAGTAAAGACAAATACGTATGTATTTGAAACACTCTATGAGAAGAAATAACGCATCGTAAAAAATTAGTTTGTATCTCCTAAACAACACGTTGTAACTCGAAAAGATTTGGTATGGCATGTACGTCTAAACGTGTAGCCTCAAAAGAGAACCCACAGGAGAATTTTCTTTCGTCAAAATTTGTCAGAAAACCACTTATTAAGGAAATCCCGCATCATGCGAAACTATCTTGTTTTTCCTAAACAACACATTGTAACTCGAAAATCTTTGGTGTTGCGTGTATGTCTAAGCATGTAGCCTCAAAAGAGAACGCACAGGAGAGATTTCTCTCGAACGAGTATGTAAGAATACCACGTTATAAGGAAATACATTGTGGCAAATTAAAGATAAATACGTTCCTTTTGGAAACACTTAAACTTTACAAGAAGATATAAAGCATCGTAAAAAATTAGCTTGTATCTCCTAAAGAACACGTTGTAACTCGAAAACATTTGGTGTGGCGTGTACGTCTAAACGTTTAGCCTCAAATGAAAACGCACAGGAGAATTTTATTTCCTCAAAATTTGTCAGAAAACCACGTTTTAAGGAATTCCCGCATCGTGCGAAATTATCTTGTTTTTCCTAAACAACACGTTCTAACTCGAAATGCTTTGGTGTTGCGTGTATGTCTAAGCGTGTAGCCTCAAAAGAGAATGCACAGGAGAGTTTTCTTTCGAAAGAATATGTACGAATACCATGTTATAAGGAAATACAGTGTTGTAGAGTAAAGACAAATACGTACGTATTGGAAACACTTTAGGAGAAGAAATAACGCATCGTACAAAATTAGCTTGTATCTCCTAAACAACACGTTGTAACTCGAAAAGAGTTGGTGTGGCGTGTACGTCTAAACATGTAGCCTCAAAAGAAAACCCACAGGAGAATTTTCTTTCGTCAAAATTTGTCAGAAAACCACGTTTTAAGGAAATCCCGCATTGTGCGCAATTATCTTGTTTTTCATAAACAAAACATTGTAACTCGAAAAGCTTTGGTGTTGGGTGTATGTGTAAGCGTGTAGCCTCAAAAGAGAATGCACAGGAGGGTTTTCTCTCGAGAGAATATGTAAGAATACCACGTTATAAGGAAATATATTGCTGCAGAGTAAAGACAAATACATACGTATTGGAAACATATTATGAGAAGAAATAATGCATGGTACAAAATTTGCTTGTATCTCCTAAACAACACGTGGTAACTCAAAAAGATTTGGTGTGGCGTGCACGTCTAAATGTGTAGCCTCAAAAGAGAACCCACAGGAGAATTTACTTACGTCAAATTTTGTCAGAAAACCACATTTTAAGGAAATCCCGCATCGTGCGAAATTATCCTGTTTTTCCTAATCAACACGTTGTAACTCGAAAAGCTTTGGTGGTGCGTGTATGTCTAAGCATGTAGCCTCCAAAAAGAACGCACAGGATAGTTTCCTCTCGAAAGAATATGTAAGAATACCACGTTATAAGGAAATACAATGTTGCAGAGTATAGACAAATATGTACTTATTGGAAACACTTTACGAGGAGAAATAACGCATCATGCAAAATTAGCTTGTATCTCCTAAACAACACGTTGCAACTCGAAAAGATTTGTTGTGGCGTGTACGACTAAACGTGTAGCCTCAAAGGAGAACCCACAGGAGGGTTTTCTTTCGTCAAAATTTGTCAGAAAACCACGTTTTAAGGAAATCCTGCATCGTGCGAAATTTTCTTGTTTTTCCTAAACAACATGTTGTAACTCGAAAAGCTTTGATATTGGATAAATGTCTAAGGGTGTAGCCTCAAAAGAGAACGTACAGGAGAGTTTTCTCCCGAAAGAATATGTAGGAATACCACGTTATAAGGAATTACAATGTTGCAGAGTAAAGACAAATACATACTTATTGGAAACACTTAAACTTTACGAGAAGAAATAAAACATAGTAAAAAATTAGCTTGTATATCCTAAACAACACGTTATAACTCGAAAGGATTTGGTGTTGCGTGTATGTCTAAGCATGTAGCCTCAAAAGAGAATGCACAGAAGAGTTTTCTCTCGAAAGAATATGTAAGAATACCACGTTATAAGGAAATATATTGCTGCAGAGTAAAGACAAATACGTACGTATTGGAAACACATTATGAGAAGAAATAACGCATGGTACAAAATTAGCTTGTATCTCTGAAACAACACGTGGCAACTCAAAAAGATTTGGTGTGGCGTGTACATCTAAATGTGTAGCCTCAAAAGAAAACCAACAGGAGAATTTTCTTACGTCAAAATTTGTCAGAAAACCACGTTTTAAGGAAATCCCGCATCGTGCGAAATTATCTTGTTTTTCCTAATCAACACGTTGTAACTTGAAAAGCTTTGGTGGTGCGTGTATGTCTAAGCGTGTAGCCTCCAAAGAGAACGCACAGGATAGATTTCTCTCGAAAGAATATGTGAGAATACCACGTTATTAGGAAATACAGTGTTGCAGAGTATAGACAAATATGTACTTATTGGAAACACTTTAGGAGAAGAAATAACGCATCATGTAAAATTAGCTTGTATCTCCTAATCAACACGTTGTAACTCGAAAAGTTTGGTGTTGCGTGAATGTCTAAGCGTGTAGCCTCCAAAGAGAACACACAGGAGAGTTTTCTCTCGAAAGAATATGTAAGAATACCACATTATAAGGAAATACAGTGTTGCAGAATAAAGGCAAATACATACGTATTGGAAACACTTAAACATTACGAGAAGAAATAACGCATCGTAAAAAAATTAGCTTGTATCTCCTAACCAACACGTTGTAACTTAAAAAGATTTGGTGTGGCCTGTACGTCTAAACGTGTAGTCTCAAAAGACAACCCATAGGAGAATTTTCTTTGGTCAAAATTTGTCAGAAAACCACGTATTAAGGAAATTCCTAATCGTGCGAAATTATCTTGTTTTTCCTAAACAACACGTTGTAACGCGAAAAGCTTTGGTGTTGCGTGTATGTCTAAGCGTGTAGCCTCAAAAGAGGACACACAGGAGAGTTTTCTCTCGAAAGAAGATATAAGAATACAACGTTATAAGGAAATACAGTGTTGCAGACTAAAGGCAAATACGTACGTATTGGAAACACTTTAGAGAAGAAATAACGCATCGTACAAAATTAGCTTCTAGTTCCTAAACAACACGTTGTAACTTACTTCTCTTAAAGAGTTTCCAATAGGTACGTATTTGTCTTTACTCTGCAACACTGTATTTCCTTATAACGTGGTATTCTTACATATTCTTTCGAGAGAAAACTCTCCTGTGCGTTCTCTTTTGAGGCTACAAGCTTAGACATACACGCAACACCAAAGCTTTTCGAGTTACAACGTGTTGTTTAGGAAAAACAAGATAATTTCGCAGGATGCGAGATTTCCTTAAAATGTGGTTTCCGACAAATTTTGATGAAAGAAAGTTCTCCTGTGGGTTCTCTTTTGAGGCTACACGTTTAAACGTACACCTCACACCAAATCTTTTCGAGTTACAAGGTGTTGTTAGGAGATACAAGCTAATTTTGTATGATGAGTTATTTCTTCTCGTAAAGTCTTTCCAATATGTACTTATTTGTCTTTACTCTGCAAAATTGTATTTCCTTATAACGTGGTATTCTTATATATTCTTTCGAGAGAAAACTCTCCTGTGCCTTCTCTTTTGAGGATCCATGCTTACCCATACACGCAACACCAAATCTTTTCGAGTTACAACATGTTGTTTAGGAAAAAGAAGATGATTTCGCACGATGCAGGATTTCCTTAAAACGAGGTTTTCTGAAAAATTTTGACAAAAGAAAATTCTCCTGTGGGTTCTCTTTTGAGGCTACACGTTTAGACGTACATGCCACACCAAATCTTTTCGAGTTACAACATGTTGTTTCGGAGATACAAGCATAATTTTGTAAGATGCGTTACTTCTTCTCGTAAAGTGTTTCCAATATGTAAGTACTTGTCTTTACTCTGCAACACTGTATTTCCTTATAACGTGGTATTCTTATATATTCTTTCAAGAGAAAACTATCCTGTGCGTTCCCTTTTTAGGCTACACACTTAGACATACAGGCAACACCAAAGCTTTTCGAGTTACAACGTGTTGTTTATGAAAAACAAGATAATTTCGCACGATGCGGGATTTCCTTAAAACGTAGTTTTCTGAAACATTTTGACGAAAGAAAATTCTTCAGTGGGTTCTCTTTTGAGGCTACACGTTTAGACGTACACGCCACACCAAATTCTTTCGATTTACCACGTGTTGTTTAGGAGATACAAGCTAATTTTGTATGATTCGTTATTTCTTCTCGTAAAGTGTTTCCAATAAGTACGTATTTGTCTTTACTCTGCAACACTGTATTTCCTTATAACGTTGTATTCTTACATATTCTTTCAAGAGAAAACTCTCCTGTGCGTTCTCTTTTTAGGCCATACGCTTAGACATACACGCAACGCCAAAGCTTTTCGAGTTACAATGTGTTGTTTAGGAAAAACAAGATAATTTCACAGGATGCGAGATTTCCATAAAACGTGGTTTTCTGAAAAATTTTGACGAAACAAAGTTCTCCTGTGGGTTCTCTTTTGAGACTACACGTGTAGAGGTACGAGTCACACCAAATCTTTTCGAGTTACAACTTGTTGTTTAGGAGATACAAGCTAATTTTTTCGTTGCCTTATTTCTTCTCTTAAAGTGTTTCCAATAGTGTTTGTCTTTACTCTGCAACACAATATTTCCTTATAACGTGGTATTCTTACATATTCTTTCGAGCGAAAACTCTCCTGTGTGCTCTCTTTTGAGGCTACACGCTTAGACATACACGCAACACCAAAGCTTTTCGAGTTACAACGTGTTGTTTAGGAAAAACAAGATAATTTCGTACGATGCGAGATTTCCTTAAAACTTGGTTTCTGACAAATTTTGATGAAAGAAGATTCTCCTTTGGGTTCTCGTTTGAGGCTACACTTTTAGACTTACACGTCACACCAAATCTTTTCCAGTTACAACGTGTTGTTTAGGAGATACAAGCTAATTTTGTATGATGCGTTATTTCTTCTCGTAAAGTGTTTCCAATATGTACTTATTTGTCTTTACTCTGCAAATTTGTATTTCCTTATAACGTGATATTCTTACATCTTCTTTCGAGAGAAAATTCTCCTGTGCTTTCTCTTTTGAGGCTACACGCTTACACATACACGCAACACAAAAGCTTTTCGAGTTACAACGTTTTGTTTAGGAAAAACAAGATAATTTGGCATGATGCGAAATTTTCATAAAACGTGGTTTTCTGACAAATTTTGACGAAAGAAGATTCTCCTGTGTGTTCTCTTTTGAGGCTACACCTTTAGATGTACACGCCACACCAAATCCTTTCGAGTTACCACGTGTTGTTTAGGAGATACAAGCTAATTTTTTATGATGCGTTATTTCTTCTTGTAAAGTGTTTCCGATACTTACTTATTTGTCTTTACTCTGCAACACTGTATTTCCTTATAACGTTGTATTCTTACATGTTCTTTCGAGAGAAAACTCTCCTGTGCGTTCTCTTTAGAGGCTACATGCTCAGACATACACGCAACACCAAAGCTTTTCGAGTTACAACGTGTTGTTTAGGAAAAACAAGATAATTTTGCACGATGCGGGATTTCCTTAAACGTGGTTTTCTGACAAATTTTGAAGAAAGAAAGTTCTCCTGTGGATTCTCTTTTGAGGCTAAACGTGTAGACATACGAGCCACACGAAATATTTTTGAGTTACAACGTGTTGTTTAGGAGATACAAGCAAATATTGTACAATGCGTTATTTCTTCTCATATAGTGTTTCCAATACGTACTTATTTGTCTTTACTCTGCAACACTGTATTTCCTTATAACGTGGTATTCTTACATATTCTTTCGAGGGAAAACAATCCTGTGCATTCTCTTTTGAGGTTACACGCTTAGACAAACACGCAACGCCAAAGCTTTTGGAGTTACAACGTGTTGTTTAGGAAAGACAAGACAATTTCGCACAATACGAGATTTCCATTAAACGTGGTTTTCTGAAAAATTTTGACGAAACAAAGTTCTCCTGTGGGTTATCTATTGAGGCTGCACGTGTAGAGGTACGAGCCACACCAAATCTTTTCGAGTTACTACGTGTTGTTTAGGAGATACAAGCTAATTTTCTAGGATGCGATATTTCTTCTCTTAAAGTGTTTCCAATATGTACGTAGTTGTCTTTACTCTGCAACTCTGTATTTCCTTATAACGTGGTATTCTTACATATTCTTTCGAGAGAAAACTCTCCTGTGCGTTCTCCTTTGAGGCTACACGCGTAGACATCCACGCAACACCAAAGCTTTTCGAGTTACAACGTGTTGTTTAGGAAAAACACGATAATTTCGCACGATGCGAGACTTCCTTAAAACGTGGTTTCTGACAAATTTTGATGAAAGAAAATTCTCCTGTGGGTTCTCATTTGAGGCTACACTTTTAGACGTACACGTCACAACAAATCTTTTTGAGTTACAACGTGTTGTTTAGGAGATACAAGATAATTTTGTAAGATGCGTTATTTCTTCTCGTAAAGTGTTTCCAATATGTACTTATTGGTCTTTACTCTGCAAAATTGTATTTCCTTATAATGTGGTATTCTTACATATTCTTTCGAGAGAATACTCTCCAGTGCCTTCTCTTTTGAGGCTCCACGCTTACACATACACGCAACACCATAGCTTTTCGAGTTACAACATGTTGTTTAGGAAAAAGAAGATGATTTCGCACGATGCGGGATTTCCTTAAAACGTGGTTTTCTGAAAAATTTTGAATAAAGAAAATTCTCCTGTGGGTTCTCTTTTGAGGCTACACGTTTAGACGTACACGCCACACCAAATCCTTTAGAGTTATCACGTGTTGTTTAGGAGATACAAGCTAATTTTGTACGATGCATTATTTCTTCTCATAAAGTGTTTCCAATACGTACTTATTTGTCTTTAATCTGCAACACTGTATTTCCTTATAACATAGTATTCTTACATATTATTTCGAGGGAAAACTCTCCTGTGCGTTCTCTTTTGAGGGGACACGCTTAGACAAACACGCAACGCCAAAGCTTTTCGAGTTACAATGTGTTGTTTAGGAAAAACAAGATAATTTAGCACGATGCGAGATTTCCATAAAATGTGGTTTTCTGAAAAATTTTGACGAAAGAAAGTTCTCCTGTGGGTTCTCTTTTGTGGCTACTCGTGTAGAGGTACGAGCCACACCAAATCTTTTCGAATTACAACGTGTTGTTTAGGAGATATAAGCTAATTTTTTACGATGCGTTAATTCTTCTCGTAAAGTGTTTCCAATAAGTACATATTTGTCTTTACACTGCAACATTATATTTCCTTATAACGTGGTATTCTTACATATTCCTTCGAGGGAAAACTATCCTGTGCGTTCCCTTTTGAGGCTACACACTTAGACATACAGGCAACACCAAAGCTTTTCGAGTTACAACGTGTTGTTTATGGAAAACAAGATAATTTTGCACGATGCGGGATTTCCTTAAAACGTGGTTTTCTGACAAATTTTGACGAAAGATAATTCTCCTGTGGCTTCTCTTTTGAGGCTACACGTTTAGACGTGCACGCCACACCAAATCCTTTCGAGTTACCACGTGTTGTTTAAGAGATACAAGCTAATTTTGTATGATGCGTTATTTCTTTTCGTAAACTGGTTCCAATACGTATGTATTTGTCTTTACTCTGCAACACTGTATTTCCTTATAACGTTGTATTCTTACATGTTCTTTCGAGAGAAAACTCTCCTGTGCATTCTCTTTAGAGGCTACATGCTCAGACATACACGCAACACCAAAGCTTTTCGAGTTACAACATGTTGTTTAGGAAAAACAAGATAATTTTGCACGATGCGGGATTTCCTTAAAACATGGTTTTCTGACAAATTTTGACGAAAGAAAGTTTTCCTGTGGGTTCTCTTTTGAGGCTACACGTGTAGCTGTACGAGCCACACCAAATAATTTTGAGATACAACGTGTTCTTTATGAGATACAAGCAAATATTGTACGATGCGCTATTTCTTCTCATAAAGTGTTTCCAATACATACATATTTGTCTATACTCTGCAACACTGTATTTCCTTATAACATGGTATTCTTACATATTCTTTCAAGGGATAATTCTCCTGTGCATTCTCTTTTGAGGCTACACGATTAGACAAACACGCAACACCAAAGCTTTTCGAGTTACAACATGTTGTTTACGAAAAAGAAGATGATTTCGCACGATGCGGGATTTCCTAAAAACCTGGTTTTCTGAAAAATTTTGACGAAAGAAAATTCTCCTGTGGGTTCTCTTTTGAGGCTACATATTTAGACGTACACGTCACACCAAATCTTTTCGAGTTACAACGTGTTGTTTAGGACATACAAGCTAATTTTTTTATAATGCGTTAATTCTCGCAAAGTGTTTCCAATACGTACGTATTTGTCTTTTCTCTGCAACACTGTATTTCCTTATAACGTGGTATTCTTACATATTCTTTCGAGAGAAAACTATTCTGTGCATTCCCTTTTGAGGCTAAACACTTAGACATACAGGCAACACCAAAGCTTTTTGAGTTACAACGTGTTGTTTATAAAAAACAAGATAATTTCGCACGATGCCTGATTTCCTTAAAACATGGTCTTCTGACAAATTTTGATGAACGAAAATTATTCTGTTGGTTCTCTTTTGAAGCTTCACGTTTAGACGTGCACGCCACACCTAATCCTTTCGAGTTGCCACGTGTTGTTTAGGAGATACAAGCTAATTTTGTAAGATGCTTTATTTCTTCTCCTAAAGTGTTTCCAATACGTACGTATTTGTCTTTACTCTGCAACACTGTATTTCCTTATAATGTGGTATTCTTACACATTCTTTCGAGAGAAAACTATTTTGTGCCTTCCCTTTTGAGGCTACACACTTAGACATACAGGCAACACCAAAGCTTTTCAAGTTACAACGTGATGTTTATGAAAAACAAGATAATTTCGCACGATGCGGGATTTCCTTAAAACTTGGTGTTCTGACAAATTTTGACTAAAGAAAATTCTCCTGTGGGTTCTCTTATGAGGCTACACGTTTAGACGTGCACGCCACACCAAATCCTTTTGAATTACCACGTGTTGTTTAGGAGATAAAAGCTAATTTTCTACGATGCGTTATTTCTTCTTGTAAAGATTTTCCAATATGTACATATTTGTCTTTACTCTGCAACACTGTATTTCCTTATAACATTGTATTCTTACATGTTCTTTCGAGAGAAAACTCTCCTGTGCATTCTCTTTAGAAGCTACACGCTTAGATATACACGCAACACCAAAGCTTTTCGAGTTACAACGTGTTGTTTAGGAAAAACAAGATAATTTTGCACGATGCGGGATATCATTAAAACGTGGTTTTCTGACAAATTTTGACTAAAGAAAGTTCTCCTGTGCATTGTCTTTTGAGGCTACAGGTTTAGACGTACACGCCACACCAAATCTTTTCGAGTTACAACTTGTTGTTTAGGAGATACATGCAATTATTTTCGATGCGTTATTTCTTCTTGTAAAGTGTGTCGAATACGTAATTAATTGTCTTTACTCTGCAACACTGTATTTCCTTATAACGTGGTATTCTTACATATTCTTTCGAGGGAAAACTCTCCTGTGCGTTCTCTTTTGGGCTACACGCTTAGACATACACGCAACGCCAAAGCTTTTCTAGTTACAACATGTTGTTTAGGAAAAACAAGATAATTTCGCACGATGCGAGATTTCCATAAAACGTGGTTTTCTGAAAAATTTTGAGGAAAGAAAGTTCTCCTGTGGATTCTCTTTTGAGGCTACATATTTAGACGTACACGTCACACCAAATCTTTTCGAGTTACAACGTGTTGTTTAGGAGATACAAGCTAATTTTTTACGATGCATTATTTTTTCTCATAAAGTGTTTCCAGTAAGTACTTATTTGTCTTTACTCTGCAAAATTGTATTTCCTTATAACGTGGTATTCTTGCATATTCTTTCGAGAGAAAACTCTCTTGTGCCTTCTCTTTTGAGGCTCCACACTTACACATACACGCAACCCCAAAGCTTTTCGAGTTACAACATGTTGTTTAGGAAAAAGAAGATGATTTCGCATGATGCGGTATTTCCTTAAAACGTGGTTTTCTGAAAAATTTTGACAAAAGAAAATTCTCCTGTGGGTTCTCTTTTGAGGCTACACGTTTAGACGTACATGCCACACCAAATCTTGTTGAGTTACAACGTGTTGTTTAGGAGATACAAGCTAATTTTTTACGATGTGTTTATTCTTCTCGTAAAGTGTTTCCAACACATACGTATTTGTCTTTACTCTGCAACATTGTATATCCTTATAACGTGGTATTCTTACATATTCTTTCGATAGAAAACTATCCTGTGAGTTCCCTTTTGAGGCTACACACTTAGACATACAGGCAACATCAAAGCTTTTCGAGTTACAACTTGTTGTTTATGAAAAACAAGATAATTTCGCACGATGCGGGATTTCCTTAAAACGTGGTGTTCTGACAAATTTTGACGAAAGAAAATTCTCCTGTGGGTACTCTTTTGACGCTACACGTTTAGAGGTACACGCCACACCAAATCCTATCGAGTTACTACGTGTTGTTTAGGAGATGCAAGCTAATTTTGTACGATGCTTTATTTCTTCTCGTAAAGTGTTTCCAATCTTACGTATTTGTCTTTACTCTGCAACACTGTATTTCCTTATAATGTTGAATTCTTACATGTTCTTGCGAGAGAAAACTTTCCTGTGCATTCTCTTTAGAGGCTACATGCTCACACATACACGCAACACCAAAGCTTTTCGAGTTACAACGTGTTGTTTAGGAAAAACAAGATAATTTTGCACGATGCAGATATCCTTAAAACGTGGTTTTCTGACAAATTTTGACGAAAGAAAGTTCTCCTGTGCATTGTCTTTTGAGGCTACAGGTTTAGACATACATGCCACACCAAATATTTTTGAGTTACAACCTGTTGTTTAGGAGATACAAGCAAATTTTTTACGATGCGTTATTTCTTCTTGTAAAGTGTTTCCAATACATAAGTATTTGTCTTTACTCTACAACACTGTATTTCCTTATAACGTGGTATTCTTACATATTCTTTCAAGAGAAAACTCTCCTGTGACTTCTCTTTTGATGCTACACGCTTAGACATACACGCAACACCAAAGCTTTTCGAGTTACAACTTGTTGTTTAGGAGATACAAGTTAATTTTGTACGATGCGTTATTTCTTCTCATAAAGTGTGTCCAATATGTACTTAATTGTCTTTACTCTGCAACACTGTATTTCCTTATAACGTGGTATTCTTACATATTCTTTCGAGGGAAAACTCTCCTGTGCATTCTCTTTTGGGCTACACGCTTAGACATACACGCAACGCCAAAGCTTTTCGAGTTACAACGTGTTGTTTAGGAAAAACAAGATAATTTCGCACGATGCGAGATTTCCATAAAACGTGGTTTTCTGAAAAAATTTGACGAAAGAAAGTTCTCCTGTGGGTTCTCTTTTGAGGCTACACGTTGAGACATACACGTCACACCAAATCTTTTCAAGTTACAACGTGTTGTTTAGGAGCTACAAGCTAATTTTGTATGATGCGTTATTTCTTCTCATAAAGTGTTTCCAATAAGTACTTATTTGTCTTTACTCTGCAAAATTGTATTTCCTTATAACGTGGTATTCTTGCATATTCTTTCGAGAGAAAACTCTCCTGTGCTTTCTCTTTTGAGGCTCCACACTTACACATACACGCAACACCAAAGCTTTTCGAGTTACAACATGTTGCTTAGGAAAAAGAAGATGATTTCGCATGATGCGGGATTTCCTTAAAACGTCGTTTTCTGAAAAATTTTGACAAAAGAAAATTCTCCTGTGGGTTCTCTTTTGAGGCTACACATTTAGACGTACATGCCACACCAAATCTTGTCGAGTTACAACGTGTTGTTTAGGAGATACAAGCTAATTTTTTACGATGTGTTTATTCTTCTCGTAAAGTGTTTCCAACACATACGTATTTGTCTTTACTCTGCAACATTGTATATCCTTATAACGTGGTATTCTTACATATTCTTTTGATAGAAAACTATCCTGTGCGTTCCCTTTTGAGGCTACACACTTAGACATACAGGCAACATCAAAGCTTTTCGAGTTACAACTTGTTGTTTATGAAAAACAAGATAATTTCGCACGATGCGGGATTTCCTTAAAACGTGGTGTTCTGACAAATTTTGACGAAAGAAAATTCTCCTGTGGGTACTCTTTTGACGCTACACGTTTAGAGGTACACGCCACACCGAATCCTATCGAGTTACCACGTGTTGTTTAGGAGATACAAGCTAATTTTGTACGATGCTTTATTTCTTCTCGTAAAGTGTTTCCAAACTTACGTATTTGTCTTTACTCTGCAACATTGTATTTCCTTATAATGTTGAATTCTTACATGTTCTTGCGAGAGAAAACTTTCCTGTGCATTCTCTTTAGAGGCGACATGCTCACACATACACGCAACACCAAAGCTTTTCGAGTTACAACGTGTTGTTTAGGAAAAACAAGATAATTTTGCACGATGCAGATATCCTTAAAACGTGGTTTTCTGACAAATTTTGACGAAAGAAAGTTCTCCTGTGCATTGTCTTTTGAGGCTACAGGTTTAGACGTACATGCCACACCAAATCTTTTTGAGTTACAACTTGTTGTTTAGGAGATGCAAGTTAATTTTGTACGATGCGTTAATTCTTCTCGTAAAGTGTTTCCAATACATAAGTATTTGTCTTTACTCTGCAACACTGTATTTCCTTATAACGTGGTATTCTTACATATTCTTTCGAGGGAAAACTCTCCTGTGCATTCTCTTTTGGACTACACGCTAAGACATACAGGCAACACCAAAGCTTTTCGAGTTACAACGTGTTGTTTAGGAAAAACAAGATAATTTCGCACGATGCGAGATTTCCATAAAACGTGGTTTTCTGAAAAAATTTGATGAAAGAAAGTTCTCCTGTGGGTTCTCTTTTTTTTTCTTTTTTTTATTCGATATAATTTATTTACATTTCAAATGATTTCCCCTTTTCTAGCCCCCCACTCCCCGAAAGTCCCTTAAGTCCCCTTCTCTTTCCCTGTCCTCCCACCCACCCCTTCCCATTTCCCTGTTCTGGTTTTGCCGAATAATGTTTCACTGAGTCTCTCCAGAACCAGGGGCCAGTCCTCCTTTCTCCTTGTACCTCATTTGATGTGTGGATTATGTTTCGGGTATTCCAGTTTTCTAGGTTAATAACCACATATTAGTGAGTGCATACCATGATTCACCTTTTGAGTCTGGGTTACCTCACTTAGTATGATGTTCTCTAGCTCCATCCATTTGCCTAAGAGTTTCATGAATTCATTGTTTCTAATGGCTGAATAGTACTCCATTGTGTAGATATACCACATTTTTTGTATCCACTCTTCTGTTGAGGGATACCTGGGTTCTTTCCAGCATCTGGCAATTATAAATAGGGCTGCTATGAACATAGTAGAGCATGTATCCTTATTATATGGTGGGGAATCCTCTGGGTATATGCCCAGGAGTGGTATAGCAGGATCTTCTGGAAGTGAGGTGCCCAGTTTTCGGAGGAACCGCCAGACTGATTTCCAGAGTGGTTGTACCAATTTGCAGCCCCACCAGCAGTGGAGGAGTGTTCCTCTTTCTCCACACCCTCTCCAACACCTGCTGTCTCCTGAATTTTTAATCTTAGCCATTCTGACTGGTGTAAGATGAAATCTCAGGGTTGTTTTGATTTGCATTTCCCTAATGACTAATGAAGTTGAGCATTTTTTAAGATGCTTCTCCGCCATCCGAAGTTCTTCAGGTGTGAATTCTTTGTTTAACTCTGTACCCCATTTTTTAATAGGATTGTTCGGTTTTCTGGAGTCTAACTTCTTGAGTTCTTTATATATATTGGATATTAGCCCTCTATCTGATGTAGGATTGGTGAAGATCATTTCCCAATTTGTTGGTTGCCGATTTGTCCTCTTGATGGTGTCCTTTGCCTTACAGAAACTTTGTAACTTTATGAGGTCCCATTTGTCAATTCTTGCTCTTAGAGTATACGCTATTGGTGTTCTGTTCAGAAACTTTCTCCCTGTACCGATGTCCTCAACGGTCTTCCCCAGTTTCTTTTCTATTAGCTTCAGAGTGTCTGGCTTTATGTGGAGGTCCTTGATCCATTTGGATTTGAGCTTAGTACAAGGAGACAAGGATGGATCAATTCGCATTCTTCTGCATGCTGACCTCCAGTTGAACCAGCATCATTTGTTGAAAAGGCTATCTTTTTTCCATTGGATGTTTTCAGCCTCTTTGTCGAGGATCAAGTGGCCATAGGTGTGTGGTTTCATTTCTGGATCTTCATGGGTTCCCTTTTGAGGCTACACGTTGAGACATACACGTCACACCAAATCTTTTCAAGTTACAACGTGTTGTTTAGGAGATACAAGCTAATTTTGTACGATGTGTTATTTCTTCTCCTAAAGTGTTTCCAATAGGTACTTATTTGTCTTTACTCTGCAAAAATTGTATTTCCTTATAACGTGGTATTCTTGCATATTCTTTCGAGAGAAAACTTTCCTGTGCCTTCTCTTTTGAGGCTCCTCACTTACACATACACGCAACACCAAAGTTTTTCGAGTTACAACATGTTATTTAGGAAAAAGAAGATGATTTCGCATGATGCGGGATTTCCTTAAAACGTGGTTTTCTGAAAAATTTTGAAGAAAGAAAATTCTCCTGTGGGTTCTCTTTCGAGGCTACACGTTTAGACATACATGCCATACCAAATCTTTTCGAGTTACAATGTGTTGTTTAGGAGATACAAGCTAATTTTTTTCGATGCGTTAATTCGTCTCGTAAAGTGTTTCCAGTACGTATTTGTCTTTACTCTGCAACATTGTATTTCCTTATAACGTGGTATTCTTACATATTCTTTCGAGATAAAACTATCCTGTGCGTTCTCTTTTGAGGTTACACGCTTAGACACACACGCAACACCAAAGCTTTTCGAGTTACAACGTGTTGTTTAGGAAAAACAAGATAATTTCGCACGATGCGAGATTTCCTTAAAACCTGGTTTCTGACAAATTTTGATGAAAGAAAATTCTCTTGTGGGTTCTCTGTTGAGGCTACACCTTTAGACGTACATGTCACACCAAATCTTTTCGAGTTACAACGTGTTGTTTAGGAGATACAAGCTAATTTTGTACGATGTGTTATTTCTTCTCGTAAAGGGTTTCCAATATGTACTTATTTGTCTTTACTCTGCAAAATTGTATTTCCTTATAACGTGGTATTCTTTCATAATCTTTCAAGAGAAAACTCTCCTGTGCCTTCTCTTTTGAGGCTACACGCTTACACATACACGCAACACCAAAGCTTTTCGAGTTAGAACATGTTGTTTAGGAAAAAGAAGATGATTTCGCACGATGCGGGATTTCCTTGAAGTGTGGTTTTCTGAAAAATTTTGACGAAAGAAAATTCTCCTGTGGGTTCTCTTTTGAGGCTACACGTTTAGACGAACATGCCACACCAAATCTTTTCGAGTTACAACGTGTTGTTTCGGAGATACAAGCTAATTTTGTAGGATGTGTTAATTATTCTCATAAAGTGTTTCCAAGACTTACATATTTGTCTTTACTCTGCCACACTGTATTTCCTTATAACGTGGTATTCTTACATATTCTTTCGAGAGAAAACTATCCCGTGCTTTCACTTTTGCAGCTACACACTTAGACAAAGAGGCAACACCAAACCTTTTCGAGTTACAACGTGTTGTTTATGAAAAACAAGATAATTTCGCACGATGCAGGATTTCCTTAAAACGTAGTTTTCTGAAAAATTTGACGAAAGAAAATTCTTCAGTGGGTTTTCTTTTGAGGCTACATGTTTAGACGTACACGCCACAGCAATTCCTTTCGAGTTACCACGTGTTGTTTAGGAGATACAAGCTAATTTTGTATGCTGCGTTATTTCTTCTCGTAAAGTGTTTCCAATATGTACGTATTTGTCTTTACTCTGCAACACTTTATTTCCTTATAACGTGGTATTCTTACATATTCTTTGGAGAGAAAACTCTACTGTGTGTTCTCTTTAGAGGCTACACACTTAGACATACACGCAACGCCAAAGCTTTTCGAGTTACAATGTGCTGTTTAGGAAAAACAAGATAATTTCGCACGATGTGAGATTTCCATAAAACGTGGTTGTCTGAAAAATGTTGACGAAAGAAAGTTCTCCTGTGGATTTTCTTTTGAGGCTACACATGTAGAGGTACGAGCCACACCAAATCTTTTCGAGTAACAACGTGTTGTTTAGGAGATACAAGCTAATTTTGTACGATGCATTATTTCTTCTCTTAAAGTGTTTCCAATACTATTTGTCTTTACTCTGCAACACTGTATTTCCTTATAATGTGGTATTTTTACATATTCTTTCGAGAGAAAACTCTCCTGTGAGTTCTCTTTTGAGGCTACACGCTTAGACATACACGCAACACCAAAGGTTTTCGAGTTACAACGTGTTGTTTAGGAAAAACAAGATAATTTCGCACGATGCGAGATTTCCTTAAAACGTGGTTTCTGACAAATTTTGATGAAATAAAATTCTCCGGTGGGTTCACTTTTGAGGCTACACTTTTAGACGTACACGTCACACCAAATCTTTTCAAGTTACAACGTGTTGTTTAGGAGATACAAGGTAATTTTGAACGATGCATTATTTCTTCTCGTAAAGTGTTTCCAATATGTATTTATTTGTCTTTACTCTGCAAAATTGTATTTCCTTATAACGTGGTATTCTTACATACTCTTTCGAGAGAAAACTCTCCTTTGCCTTCTCTTTTGAGGCTCCACGCTTACACATACACGCAACACCAAAGCTTTTCGAGTTACAACATGTTGTTTAGGAAAAAGAAGATGATTTCGCACGATGCGGGATTTCCTTAAAACGTGATTTTCTGAAAATTTTTGAAGAAATGAAATTCTCCTGTAGGTTCTCTTTTGAGGCTACACGTTTAGACGTACATGCCACACCAAATCTTTTCGAGTTACAACGTGTTGTTTAGGAGATTCAAGCTAATTTTTTACGATGCGTTAATTCTTCTCGTGAAGTGTTTCCAATACGTATGTATTTGTCTTTACTCTGCAACATTGTATTTCCTTATAACGTGGTATTCTTACATATTCTTTCTAGAGAAAACTATCCTGTGCGTTCTCTTTTGAGGTTACACACTTAGACATACACGCAACACCAAAGATTTTTGAGTTATAACGTGTTATTTAGGAAAAACAAGATAATTTCGCACGATGCGATATATCCTTAAAACGTGGTTACTGACAAATTTTGATGAAAGAAAATTCTCTTGTGGGTTCCCATTTGAGGCTACACGCTTAGACGTACACGTCACACCAAATCTTTTCGAGTTACAACGTGTTGTTTAGGAGATACAAGCTAATTTTTTACGATGCGTTATTTCTTCTTGTAAAGTGTTTCCAATATGTACTTATTTGTCTTTACTCTGCAAAATTGTATTTGCTTATAACGTGGTATTCTTACATATTCTTTCAAGAGAAAACTCTCCTGTGCCTTCTCTATTGAGGCTCCACGCTTACACATACACGCAACACCAAAGCTTTTCGAGTTACAACATGTTGCTTAGGAAAAAGAAGATGATTTCACACGATGCGGGATTTCCTTAAAACGTGGTTTTCTGAAAAATTTTGAAGAAAGAAAATTCTCCTGTGGGTTCTCTTTTGAGGCTACACATTTAGACGTA
The DNA here is from genome assembly GCF_947179515.1 of Apodemus sylvaticus. Taxonomy (NCBI): domain Eukaryota; kingdom Metazoa; phylum Chordata; class Mammalia; order Rodentia; family Muridae; genus Apodemus; species Apodemus sylvaticus. The sequence continues at coordinate 160,831 of NW_026263286.1, forward strand.
CACGGAACACCAAATCTTTTCGAGTTACAACATGTTGTTTCGGAGATTCAAGCTAATTTTGTAAGATGTGTTACTTCTGCTCGTAAAGTTTCCCAATACGTACTTATTTGTCTTTACTCTGCAACACTGTATTTCCTTATAACATGGTATTCTTACATATTCTTTTGAGGGAAACGTCTCCTGTGCGTTCTCTTTTGGGCTACACGCTTAGACATACACACAACACCAAAGCTTTTCGAGTTACAACGTGTTGTTTATGAAAAAGAAGATAATTTCACACGATGTGGGATTTCCTTAAAACGTGGTTTTCTGACAAATTTTGACGAAAGAAAATTCTCCTGTGGGTTCTCTTTTGAGGCTCCACATTTAGAAGTGCATGCCACACCAAATCCATTCGAGTTACCACGTGTTGTTTAGGAGATACAAGCTAATTTTTTACGATGCGTTATTTCTTCTCGTAAAGTGTTTCCAATAAGTAAGTATTTGCCTTTACTCTGAAACACTGTATTTCCTTATAACGTGGTATTCTTACATGTTCTTTGGAGAGAAAAATCTCCTGTGCGTTCTCTTAAGTGGCTACACGCATAGACATACACGCAACACCAAAGCTTTTCGAGTTACAACGTGTTGTTTAGGAAAAACAAGATAATTTCGCACGATGCGGGATATCCTTAAAACATGGTTTTCTGACAAATTTTGACGAAAGAAAATTCTCTTGTGGGTTCTCTTTTGAGGGTACACGTTTAGACGTACAAGCCACACCAAATCCTTTCGAGTTATAACGTGTTGTTTAGGAGATACAAGCTAATTTTGTACTATGTGTTATTTCTACTCGTTAAGTTTAAGTGTTTCCAATAAGTATGTATTTGTCTTTACTCTGCAACACTGTATTTCCTTATAACGTGGTATTCCTACATATTCTTTCAAGAGAAAACTATCCTGTGCATTCTCTTTTGAGGTTACACACTTAGACATACAGGCAACAGCAAAGCTTTTTGAGTTATAACGTGTTATTTAGGAAAAACAAGATAATTTCGCACGATGCGAGATTTCCTTAAAACGTGGTTTCTGACAAATTTTGACAAAAGAAAACTCTCCTGTGGGTTCTCTTTTGAGGCTACACACTTAGACATACACGTCACACCAAATCTTTTGAGTTACAGCGTGTTGTTTAGGAGATACAAGCTAATTTTGCATGATGCGTTATTTCTTCTTGTGAAGTGTTTCCAATAAGTACGTATTTGTCTTTACTCTGCAACACTGTATTTCCTTATCACGTGGTATTCTTACATATTCTTTCGAGAGAAAACTATCCTGTGCGTTCTCTTTGGAAGCTACACGCTTAGACATACACGCAACACCAGAGCTTTTCGAGTTACAACGTGTTGATTAGGAAAAACAAGATAATTTCGCCCGATGCGGGATTTCCTTAAAACGTGGTTTTCTGACAAATTTTGACGTAAGAAAATTCTCCTGTGGGTTCTCTTTTGAGGCTACATGTTCAGACGTACACGCCACACCAAATCTTTTTGAGTTACCACGTGTTGTTTTGGAGATACAAGCTAATTTTGTACCATGTGCTATTTCTTCTCATAATGTGTTTCCAATAAGTACGTATACGTCTTTACTCTGCAGCAATATGTTTCCTTATAACGTGGTATTCTTACATATTCTTTCGAGAGAAAACTCTCCTGTGCATTCTCTTTTGAGGCTGCACGCTTAGACATACACCCTACACCAAAGCTTTTCGAGTTAAAATGTGTTGTTTAGGAAGAACAAGATAATTTTTCACGATGCGTGATTTCCTTAAAACGTGGTTTTCTGAAAAAATTTGATGAAAGAAAATTCTCCTGTGGGTTCTCTTTTGAGGCTACACGTTTAGACGTACACGCCACACCAAATCTTTTCGAGTTACAACGTGTTGTTTAGGAGATATAAGCTAATTTTGTACGATGCTTTATTTCATCTCGTAAAGTTTATGGGTTTCCAATACATACGTATTTGTCTTTATTCTGCAACATTGTATTTCCTTATAACGTGGTATCCTTACAAATTCTATCGAGAAAAAACTCTCCTGTGCGTTCTCTTTTGAGGCTACACGCTTAGACATACACGCAACACCAAAGCTTTTCGAGTTACAACGTGTTGTTTAGGAAAAACAAGATAATTTCGCACGATGCGGGATTTCCTTAAAACGTGGTTTTCTGAAAAGTTTTGACGAAAGAAAATTCTCCTGTGGGTTCTCTTTTGAGGCTACACGTTTAGACGTACACGCCACACCAAATCTTTTCGAGTTACAACTTGTTGTTTAGGAGATGCAAGCTAATTTTGTACGTTGCGTTATTTCTTCTGGTAAAGTGTTCCCAATACATACGTATTTGCCTTTATTCTGCAACACTGTATTTCCTTATAAAGTGGTATTCTTACATACTATTTTGAGAGAAAACTGCCCTATGCGTTCTCTTTTGAGGCTACACGCTTAGACACAGACGCAACACCAAAGCTTTTCGAGTTACAACGTGTTGTTTAGGAAAAAGAAGATAATTGTGCACGATGCGGGATTTCCGTAAAACGTGGTTTTCTGAAAAATTTTGACGAAAGAAAATTCTCCTGTGGGTTCTCTTTTGAAGCTACACGTTTAGACGTACAGGCCACACCAAATCTTTGTAAGTTACAACGTGTTGTTTAGGAGATACAACCTAATTTTGTACTATGCTTTATTTCTTCTCGTAAAGTTTTTCCAATACGTATTTGTCTTTACTCTACAACACTGTGTTTCCTAATAACGTGGTATTCTTACATATTCTTTCGAGACAAAACTCTCCTTTGCATTCTCTTTTGAGGCTACACGCTTAGACATACATGCAACAACAAAGCTTTTCGAGTTACAACGTGTTGTTTCCGAAAAAAAAAGATAATTTCGCACGATGCGGGATTTCCATAAAACGTGGTTTTCTGACAAATTTTGAGGAAAGAAAATTCTCCTGTGGGTTCTCTTTTGAGGCTACACGTTTAGATGTACACGCCACATCAAATCTTTTTGAGATACAACGTGTTGTTTAGGAGATACAAGCTAATTTTTTAGATGCGTTATTTCTTCTCGTAAAGTTTAAGTGTTTCCAATACGTATGTATTTGCCTTTACTCTGCAACACTGTATTTCTTTATAACGTGGTATTCTTACATATTCTTTCGAGAGAAAACTCTCCTGTGCGTTCTCTTTGGAGGCTACACGCTTAGACATACATGCAACACCAAAGCTTTTCGAGTTACAACGTGTTGTTTAGGAAAAACAAGATAATTTCGCATGATGCGCGATTTCCTTAAAACTTGGTTTTCTGACAAATTTTGACGAAAGAAAATTCTCCCGTGGGTTCTCTTTTGAGGGTACACATTTAGACGTACAAGCCACACCAAATCCTTTCGAGTTATAACGTGTTGTTTAGGAGATACAAGCTAATTTTGTACTATGTGTTATTTCTACTCGTTAAGTTTAAGTGTTTCCAATAAGTATGTATTTGTCTTTACTCTGCAACACTGTATTTCCTTATAACGTGGTATTCCTACATATTCTTTCGGGAGAAAACTCTCCTGTGCGTTCTCTTTTGAGGCTACACGCTTAGACATACACGCAACACCAATGCTTTTCGAGTTACAACATGTTGTTTAGGAAAAACAAGATAATTTCGCACGATGCGGGATTTCCTTAAAACGTGGTTTTTGACAAATTTTGACAAAAGAAAACTCTCCTGTGGGTTCTCTTTTGAGGCTACACGTTTAGACCTACACGCCACACCAAATCTTTTCGAGTTACAGCGTGTTGTTTAGGAGATACAAGCTAATTTTACATGATGCGTTATTTCTTCTCGTAAAGTGTTTCCCATAAGTACGTATTTGTCTTTACTCTGCAACACTTTATTTCCTTATAACATGGTTTTCTTACATATTCTTTTGAGAGAAAACTATCCTGTGCGTTCTCTTTGGAGGCTACACGCTTAGACATACACGCAACACCAAAGCTTTTCGAGTTACAACGTGTTGATTAGGAAAAACAAGATAATTACGCACGATGCGGGATTTCCTTAAAACGTGGTTTTCTGACAAATTTTGACGTTAGAAAATTCTCCTGTGGGTTCTCTTCTGAGGCTACACTTTCAGACGTACATGCCACACCAAATCTTTTTGAGTTACCACGTGTTGTTTCGGAGATACAAGCTAATTTTGTACCATGCGTTATTTCTTCTCATAATGTGTTTCCATTAAGTACGTATATGTCTTTACTCTGCAGCAATATATTTCCTTATAACGTGGCATTCTTCCATATTCTTTCGAGAGAAAACTCTCCTGTGCATTCTCTTTTGAGGCTGCATGCTTAGACATACACGCAACACCAAAGCTTTTCTAGTTACAACGTGTTGTTTAGGAAAAACAAGATAATTTCGCACGATGCGGGATTTCCTTAAAACGTGGTTTTCTGACAAATTTTGACGAAAGAAAACTCTCCTGTGGGTTCTCTTTTGAGGCTACACTTTTAGACGAACACGCCACACCAAATCTTTTTGAGTTACAACGTGTTGTTTAGGACATACAAGCTAATTTTGCAAGATGCGTTATTTCTCTCATAAAGTGCTTCCAATACGTACGTATTTGTCTTTACTCTGCCACACTGTATTTCCTTATAACGTGGTATTCTTACATATTCTTTCGAGAGAAAACTCTCCTGTGCGTTCTCTTTTGGGGCTACACGCTTAGACATACACCAAACACCAAAGCTTTTCGAGTTACAACGTGTTGTTTAGGAAAAACAAGATAATTGCGCACGATGCGGGATTTCCTTAAAACGTGGTTTTCTGGAAAATTTTGACGAAAGAAAATTCTCCTGTGGGTTCTCTTTTGAGGCTACACGTTTAGATGTACAGGCCACACCAAATCTTTTTAAGTTACAACGTGTTGTTTAGGAGATACAAGCTAATTTTTTACGATGCGTTATTTCTTCTCCTAAAGTTTTTCCAATACGTATTTGTCTTTACTCTACAACACTGTGTTTCATAATAACGTGGTATTCTTACATATTCTTTCGAGAAAAAACTCTCCTTTGCATTCTCTTTTGAGGCTACACGCTTAGACATACACGCAACAACAAAGCTTTTTGAGTTACAACGTGTTGTTTCGGAAAAACAAGATAATTTCGCACGATGCGGGATTTCCATAAAACGTGGTTTTCTGACAAATTTTGAAGAAAGAAAATTCTCCTGTGGGTTCTCTTTTGAGGCTACACATTTAGACTTACACGCCACACCAAATCCTTTCGAGTTACAACGTGTTGGTTAGGAGATACAAGCTAATTTTTTAAGATGCGTTATTTCTTCTCGTAAAGGTTAAATGTTTCCAATACGTATGTATTTGCCTTTACTCTGCAACACTGTATTTCCTTATAACGTGGTAATCTTGCACATTCTTTCGAGAGAAAAACTCTCCTGTGCGTTCTCTTTAGAGGCTACATGCTTAGACATACATGCAACACCAAAGCTTTTCGAATTACAACCTGTTTTAAGTAAATCCCGCATTGTGCGAAATTATCTTGTTTTTCCTACACAACACATTGTAACTCGAAAAGCTTTGGTGTTGCGTGTATGTCTAAACGTGTGGCCTCAAAAGAGAACGCACAGGAGAGTTTTCTCTCGAAAGAATATATAAGAATAACACGTTATAAGGAAATTCAGTGTTGCAGAGTAAAGACAATTACGTATGTATTGGAAACACTTTACGAGAAGAAATAACGCATCGTACAAAATTAGCTTGTATCTCCTAAACAACACGATGTAACTCGAAAAGATTTGGTGTGGCGTGTACGTCTAAACGTGCAGCCTCAAAAGAGAACTCACAGGAGAATTTTCTTTCGTCAAAATTTGTCAGAAAACCACGTTTTATGGAAATCCCGCATCGTGGAAATTATCTTGTTTTTCCTAAACAACACGTTGTAACTCGAAAAGCTTTGGTGCTGCGTGCATGTCTAAGCGTGTAGCCTCAAAAGAGAACACACAAGAGAGTTTTCTCTCGAAAGAATATGTAAGAATACCACGTTATAAGGAAATACAGTGTTGCAGAGTAAAGACAAATAAGTACGTATTGGACACACTGTACGAGAAGAAATAACGCATCTTAAAAAATTAGCTTGTATCTCCTAAACAACACGTTGAAACTCAAAAAGATTTGGTGTGGCGTGTACATCTAAATGTGTAGCCTCAAAAGAGAACCCACAGGAGAATTTTCTTTCGTCAAAATTTGTCAGAAAACCAAGTTTTAAGGAAATCCCGCATCTTGCAAAATTATCTTGTTCTTCCTAAACAACACGGTGTATCTCGAAAAGCTTTGGTGTTGCGTATATGTCTAAGCGTGTAGCCTCAAATGAGAACGCACAGGAGAGTTTTCTCTTGAAAGAATATGTAAGAATACCACATTATAAGGAAATACAGTGTTGCAGAATAAAGACATATACTTACTTATTGGAAACACTTTAGGAGAAGAAATAACGCATCGTACAAAATTAGCTTGTATCTCCTAAACAACACGGTGTAACTTAAAAAGATTTGGTGTGGCCTGTACGTCTAAACGTGTAGCCTCAAAAGAGAACCCATAGAGGAATTTTCCTTGGTCAAAATTTTCAGAAAACCACTTATTAAGGAAATCCCGCATCGTGCGTAATTATCTTGTTTTTCCTAAACAACACGTTGTAACTCGAAAAGCTTTGGTGTTGCGTGTATGTCTAAGTGCGTAGCCTCAAAGGGGAACGCACAGGAGAGTTTTCTCTCGAAAGAATATGTAAGAATACCGCGTTATAAGGAAATACAGTGAAGCAGAATATAGACAAATACGTACTTATTGGAAACACTTTACAAGAAGAAATAAAGCATCATGCAAAATTAGCTTGTATCTCCTAAAGAGCACGTTGTAACTGGAAAAGATTTGGTGTGGTGTGTACGTCTAAACGTGTAGCCTCAAAAGAGAACCCACAGGAGACTTTTCTTTGGTCAAAATTTGTCAAAAACCAATTTTTACGGAAATCCCGCACCGTGCGAAAATATCTTGTTTTTCCTAAACAACACTTTGTAACTCGAAAGGATTTGGTGTTGCGTGTATTTCTAATCGTGTAGCCTCAAAAGAGAATGCACAGGAGAGTTTTCTCCCGAAAGAATATGTAGGAATACCACGTTTTAAGGAAATACAGTGTTGCAGAGTAAAGACAAATACATACTTATTGGAAACACTTAAACTTTACGAGATGAAATAACACATAGTACAAAATTAGCTTGTATCTCCTAAACAACACGTTATAACTCGAAAGGATTTGTTGTGGCGTGTACGTCTAAACGTGTACCCTCAAAAGAGAACCCACAGGAGAATTTTATCCTGTGCGTTCTCTTTTGAGGCTACACGCTTAGACATACACGCAACACCAAAGCTTTTCGAATTACAACGTGTTGTTTAGGAAAAACAAGATAATTTTGCACGATGCGAGATTTCCTTAAAACCTGGTTTCTGACAAATTTTGATGAAATAAAATTCTCCTGTGGGTTCTCTTTTGAGGCTACACTTTTAGACGTACACGCCACACCAAATCTTTTCGAGTTACAACGTGTTGTTTAGGAGATACAAGCTAATTTTGTACGATGCGTTATTTCTTCTTGTAAGTGTTTCCAATATGTATTTATTTGTCTATACTCTGCAAAATTGTATTTCCGTATAACGTGGTATTCTTACATATTCTTTCGAGAGAAAACTCTCCTGTGCCTTTTCTTTTGAGGCTCCACGCTTACACATACACGCAACTCCAATGCTTTTCAAGTTACAACATGTTGTTTAGGAAAAAGAAGATGATTTCACATGATGCGGGATTTCCTTAAAACGTGGTTTTTTGAAAAATTTTGAAGAAAGAAAATTCTCCTGTAGGTTCTCTTTTGAGGCTACACGTTTAGACGTACATGCCACACCAAATCTTTTCGAGTTACAACGTGTTGTTTAGGAGATACAAGCTAATTTTTTAAGATGCGTTAATTCTTCTCGTAAAGTGTTTCCAATACGTACGTATTTGTCTTTACTCTGCAACATTGTATTTCCTTATAACGTGGTATTCTTACATATTCTTTCAAGAGAAAACTATCCTGTGCATTCTCTTTTGAGGTTACACACTTAGACATACAGGCAACAGCAAAGCTTTTTGAGTTATAACGTGTTATTTAGGAAAAACAAGATAATTTCGCACGATGCGAGATTTCCTTAAAACGTGGTTTCTGACAAATTTTGATGAAAGAAAAGTCTCTTGTGGGTTCCCTTTTGAGGCTACACGCTTAGACATACACGTCACACCAAATCTTTTCGAGTTAAAACGTGTTGTTTAGGAGATACAAGCTACTTTTTTACGATGCGTTATTTCTTCTTGTAAAGTGATTCCAATATGTACTTATTTGTCTTTACTCTGCAAAATTGTATTTCCTTATAACGTGGTATGCTTATATAATCTTTCGAGAGAAAACTCTCCTGTGCCTTCTCTTTTGAGGCTTCATGCTTACACATACACGCAACACCAAAGCTTTTCGAGTTACAACATGTTGTTTAGGAAAAAGAAGATGATTTCGCACGATGCAGGATTTCCTTAAAACGTGGTTTTCTGAAAAATTTTGACGAAAGAAAATTCTCCTGTGGGTTCTCTTTTGAGGCTACACGTTTAGACGTACACGGCACACCAAATCTTTTCGAGTTACCACGTGTTGTTTCGGAGATACAAGCTAATTTTGTAAGATGTGTTACTTCTGCTCGTAAAGTTTTCCAATAAGTACTTATTTGTCTTTACTCTACAACAGTGTATTTCCTTATAACGTTGAATTCTTACATATTCTTTCGAGAGAAAACTCTCCTGTGCGTTCTCTTTAGAGGCTACACGCTTAGACATACACGCAACGCCAAAGCTTTTCGAGTTACAATGTGTCGTTTAGGAAATACAAGATAATATTGCACGATGCGAGATTTCCATAAAACGTGGTTGTCTGAAAAATTGTGACGAAAGAAAGTTATCCTGTGGGTTCTCTTTTGAGGCTACACGTGTAGAGGTACGAGCCACACCAAATCTTTTCGAGTTACAACGTGTTGTTTAGGAGATACAAGCTAATTTTGTACGATGTGTTATTTCTTCTCTTAAAGTGTTTCCAATACGTACGTAGTTGTCTTTACTCTGCAACACTTTATTTCCTTATAACGTGGTATTCTTACATATTCTTTCGAGAGAAAACTCTCCTGTGCGTTCTCTTTTGAGGCTACACGCTTAGACATTCACGCAACACCAAAGCTTTTCGAGTTACAATGTGTTGTTTAGGAAAAACAAGATAATTTCGCACGATGCGAGATTTCCTTAAAACCTGGTTTCTGACAAATTTTGATGAAAGAAAATTCTCCTGTGTGTTCTCGTTTGAGGCTACACTTTTAGACGTACACGTCACACCAAATCCTTTCGAGTTACAACGTGTTGTTTAGGAGATACAAGATAATTTTGTAAGATGTGTTATTTCTTCTCGTAAAGTGTTTCAAATATGTACTTATTTGTCTTTACTCTGCAAAATTGTATTTCCTTATAACGTGGTATTCTTACATATTCTTTGGAGTGAAAACTCTCCAGTGCCTTCTCTTTTGAGGCTCCACGCTTACACATACACGCAACACCATAGCTTTTCGAGTTACAACATGTTGTTTAGGAAAAAGAAGATGATTTCGCACGATGCGGGATTTCCTTAAAATGTGGTTTTCTGAAAAATTTTGAATAAAGAAAATTCTCCTGTGGGTTCTCTTTTGAGGCTACACGTTTAGACGTACACGCCACACCAAATCCTTTCAAGTTACCACGTGTTGTTTAGGAGATTCAAGCTAATTTTGTACGAAGCATTATTTCTTCTCGTAAAGTGTTTCCAATACGTACTTATTTGTCTTTAATCTGCTACACTGTATTTCCTTATAACATGGTATTCTTACATATTATTTCGAGGGAAAACTCTCCTGTGCGTTCTCTTTTGAGGGGACACGCTTAGACAAACATGGAACGCCAAAGCTTTTCGAGTTACAATGTGTTGTTTAGGAAAAACAAGATAATTTAGCACGATGCGAGATTTCCATAAAACGTGGTTTTCTGAAAAATTTTGACGAAAGAAAGTTCTCCTGTGGGTTCTCTTTTGAGGCTACACGTGTAGAGGTACGAGCCACACCAAATCTTTTCGAATTACAACGTGTTGTTTAGGAGATATAAGCTAATTTTTTACGATGCGTTAATTCTTCTCATAAAGTGTTTCCAATAAGTACATATTTGTCTTTACACTACAGCATTATATTTCCTTATAACGTGGTATTCTTACATATTCCTTCGAGAGAAAACTATCCTGGGCGTTCCCTTTTGAGGCTACACACTTAGACATACAGGCAACACCAAAGCTTTTCGAGTTACAACGTGTTGTTTATGGAAAACAAGATAATTTTGTACGATGCGGGATTTCCTTAAAACGTGGTTTTCTGACAAATTTTGACGAAAGAAAATTCTCCTGTGGCTTCTGTTTTGAGGCTACACGTTTAGACGTGCACGCCACACCAAATCCTTCCGAGTTACAACGTGTTGTTTAAGAGATACAAGCTAATTTTGTATGATGCGTTATTTCTTTTCGTAAAGTGGTTCCAATACATATGTATTTGTCTTTACTCTGCAACACTGTATTTCCTTATAACGTTGTATTCTTACATGTTCTTTCGAGAGAAAACTCTCCTGTGCATTCTCTTTAGAGGCTACATGCTCAGACATACACGCAACACCAAAGCTTTTCGAGTTACAACGTGTTGTTTAGGAAAAATAAGATAATTTTGCACGAAGCGGGATTTCCTTAAAACGTGGTTTTCTGAGAAATTTTGACGAAAGAAAGTTCTCCTGTAGGTTCTCTTTTGAGGCTACACGTGTAGACGTACGAGCCACACCAAATATTTTTCAGTTACAACGTGTTGTTTAGGAGACACAAGCAAATATTGTATGATGTGTTATTTCTTCTCGTAAAGTGTTTCCAATACGTACATATTTGTCTTTACTCTGCAACACTGTATTTCCTTATAACATGGTATTCTTACATATTTTTTCGAGGGAAAACTCTCCTGTGCATTCTCTTTTGAGGCTACACGATTAGACAAACACGCAACACCAAAGCTTTTCGAGTTACAACGTGTTGTTTAGGAAAAAGAAGATGATTTCGCATGATGCGGGATTTCCTAAAAACCTGGTTTTCTGAAAAATTTTGACGAAAGAAAATTCTCCTGTGGGTTCACTTTTGAGGCTACATATTTAGACGTACACGTCACACCAAATCTTTTCGAGTTACATTGTGTTGTTTAGGAGATACAAGCTAATTTTTTATAATGCGTTAATTCTCGTAAAGTGTTTCCAATACGTACGTATTTGTCTTTACTCTGCAACACTGTATTTCCTTATAACGTGGTATTCTTACATATTCTTTCGAGAGAAAACTATCCTGTGCATTCCCTTTTGAGGCTAAACACTTAGACATACAGGCAACACCAAAGCTTTTTGAGTTACAACGTGTTGTTTATAAAAAACAAGATACTTTCGCACGATGCCGGATTTCCTTAAAACATGGTTTTCTGACAAATTTTGACGAAAGAAAATTATTCTGTTGGTTCTCTTTTGAGGCTTCACGTTTCGACGTGCACGTCACACCTAATCCTTTCGAGTTACCACGTGTTGTTTAGGACATACAAGCTAATTTTGTACGATGCTTTATTTCTTCTCGTAAAGTGTTTCCAATACGTACGTATTTGTCTTTACTCTGCAACACTGTATTTCCTTATAACATGGTATTCTTACACATTCTTTCGAGAGAAAACTATCCTGTGCGTTCCCTTTTGAGGCTACACACTTAGACATACAGGCAACACCAAAGCTTGTCAAGTTACAACGTGTTGTTTATGAAAAAGAAGATAATTTCGCACGATGCGGGATTTCCTTAAAACTTGGTGTTCTGACAAATTTTGACGAAAGAAAATTCTCCTGTGGGTTCTCTTTTGAGGCTACACGTTGAGACGTGCACGCCACACCATATCCTTTTGAATTACCACGTGTTGTTTAGGAGATACAAGCTAATTTTGTACGATGCATTATTTATTCTCGTAAAGTGTTTCCAATATTTACGTATTTGTCTTTACTCTGCAACACTGTATTTCCTTATAACATTGTATTCTTACATGTTCTTTCGAGAGAAAACTCTCCGGTGCGTTCTCTTTAGAGGCTACACGCTTAGACATACACGCAACACCAAAGCTTTTCGAGTTACAACGTGTTGTTTAGGAACAACAGGATAATTTTGCACGATGCGGGATATCCTTAAAACGTGGTTTTCTGACAAATTTTGACGAAAGAAAGTTCTCCTGTGCGTTGTCTTTTGAGGCTACAGGTTTAGACGTACACGCCACACCAAATCTTTTCAAGTTACAACTTGTTGTTTAGGAGATACAAGCAAATTTTGTTCGATGCGTTATTTCTTCTTGTAAAGTGTGTCCAATATGTACTTAATTGTCTTTACTCTGCAACACTGTATTTCCTTATAACGTGATATTCTTACATATTCTTTCGAGGAAAACCTCTCCTGTGCGTTCTCTTTTGGGCTACACGCTTAGACATACACACAACACCAAAGCTTTTCGAGTTACAACGTGTTGTTTAGGAAAAACAAGATAATTTCGCACAATGCAGGACTTCCTTAAAACGTGGTTTTCTGAAAAAATTTTGACCAAAGAAAATTCTCCTGTGGGTTCTCTTTTGATGCTACACGTTTAGATGTAAACACCACACCAAATCTTTTCGAGTTACAACGTGTTGTTTACACCAAAGCTTTTTGAGTTACAACGTGTTGTTTAGGAAAAACAAGATAATTTCGCACGATGCGGGATTTCCTTACAACGTGGTTTTCTGACATATTTTGACGAAAGAAAATTCTCCTGTGGGTTCTCTTTTGAGGCTACATGTTTCAACGTACACGCCACACAAAATCTTTTCACGTTACAACGTGTTGTTTAGGAAATACAAGCTAATTTTGTACGATGTATCATTCCTTCTCGTAAAGTGTTTCCAATATGTATGTATCTGTCTTTACTCTGCAACACTGTATGTCCTTATAACGTGGTATTCTTACATATTCTTTCGAGAGAATACTCTCTTGTGTGTTCTCTTTTGAGGCTACACGCTTCGACATACATGCAAACCCAAAGCTTTTCGAGTTACAACGTGTTGTTTAGGAAAAACCAGATAATTTCACACGATGCCGGATTTTCTTAAAACGTGGTTTTCTGAAAAAATTTTGATGAAAGAAAATTCTCCTGTGGGTTCTCTTTTGAGGCTACACCTTTAGATGTAAACACCACACCAAATCCTTTCGAGTTACTACGTGTTGTTTAGGAGATACAAGCTAATTTTTTCCCATGCATTATTTCTTCTCGTAAAGTGTTTCAAATACGTACATAATTGCCTTTACTCTGTAACACTGTTTTTCCATATAACGTAGTATTCCTACATATTCTTTCGAGAGAAAACTCTCCTGTGCGTTCTCTTTTGAGGCTACATTCTTAGACATACACCCAATACCAAAGCTTTTTGAGTTACAACGTGTTGTTTAGGAAAAACAAGATAATTTCGCACGATGTGGGATTTCCTTAAAACGTGGTTTTCTGACAAATTTTGACCAAAGAAAATTCTACTGTGGGTTCTCTTATAAGGCTACACTTTTAGACGTACACGCCACACCAAATCTTTTCGAGTTAAGACGTGTTGTTTAGGAGAAACAAGCTAATTTTGTACGATGCAATATTTCGTCTGGTAAAGTGTTTCCAATACATATGTAATTGTCTTTATTCTGCAACACTGTATTTCCTAATAACTTGGTATTCTTACATATTCTTTCGAGAGAAAACTCTCCTGTGCATTCTCTTTTGAGGCTACACGCTTAGACATACACGCTACACCAAAGCTTTTCGAGTTACAACTTGTTGTTTAGGAAAAACAAGATAATTTCGCACGATGCGGGATTTCCGTAAAATGTGGTTTTCTGACAAATTTTGACCAAAGAAAATTCTCCAGTGTATTCTCTTTAGATGTTACACGTTTAGAGGTACATGCCACACCAAATCTTTTCGAGTTACAACGTGCTTTTTAGTAAATACAAGCTAATTTTGTACGATGCATTATTTCTTCTCGTAAAGTGTTTCCAATATGAATGCATCTGTCTTTACTCTGCAACACTGTATTTCCTTATAACGTGGTATTCTTTCATATTCTTTCTAGAGAAAACTCTCCTGTGAGTTCTCTTTTGAGGCTACACGCTTAGACATACACGCAGAACCAAAGCTATTTGAGTCACAATGTGTTGTTTAGGAAAAACAAGATAATTTCGCACGATGCGGGATTTCCTTAATACGAGGTTTTCTGACAAATTTTGATGAAAGAAAATTCTCCTGTGGGTTCTCTTTTGAGGCTACTCGCCACACCAAATCTTTTCGAGTTACAACGCGTTGTTTAGGAGATACAAGCTAATTTTGTACGATGCGTTATTTCTTCTCGTAAAGTGTTTCCAATACGTACGTATTTGTCTTTACTCTGCAACACTGTATTTCCTTATAACGTGGTATTCTTATATATTCTTTCGAGAGAAAACTCTCCTGTGCTTTCTCTTTGAGCCCACACGTTTATACATACACGCAACACCAAAGCTTTTCGAGTTAAAACGTGTTGTTAGGGAAACACAAGATAATTTCGCACGATGCGGGATTTCCTTAAAACGTGGTTTTCTGACAAATTTTGACGAAAGAAAATTCTCCTGTGGGTTCTCTTTTGAGGCTACACATTTCAACGTACACACCACACCAAATCTTTTCGAGTTACAGCGTGTTGTTTAGGAAATACAAGCTAATTTTGTACGATGTATTATTCCTTCTCGTAAAGTGTTTCCAATACGTATGTATCTGTCTTTACTCTGCAACACTGTATTTCCTTATAACGTGGTATTTTTACATATTCTTTCGAGAGAATACTCTACTGTGCATTCTCTTTTGAGGCTACACGCTTAGACATACACGCAACACCAAAGCTTTTCGAGTTACAACGTGTTGTTTAGCAAAAACAAAATAATTTCGCACGATGCGGGATTTCCTTAAAACGTGGTTTTCTGAAAAAATTTTGATGAAAGAAAATACTCCTGTGGGTTCTCTTTTGAGGCTACACGTTTAGATGTAAACACCACATTAAATCCTTTTGAGTCACAACGTGTTGTTTAGGAGATACAAGCTAATTTTATACCATGCGTTATTTCTTCTCGTAAAGTGTTTCCAATACGTACATATTTGTCTTTACTCTGCAACACTGTATTTCCATATATCGTGGTTTTCTTACATATTCTTTCGAGAGAAACCTCTCCTGTGCGTTCTCTTTTGAGGCTACATGCTTAGACATACACGCAACACCAAAGCTTTTCGAGTTACAACGTGTTGTTTTGGAAAAACAAAATAATTTCTCACAATGCGGGATTTCCTTAAAACGTGGTTTTCTGAAAAATTTTGACGAAAGAAAATACTCCTGTGGGTTCTCTTTTGAGGCTACACGTTTAGACGTACACGCCACACGAAATCCTTTTGAGTCACAACGTGTTGTTTAGGAGATACAAGCTAATTTTGTAGATGCGTTATTTCTTCTCGTTAAGTGTTTCCAATACGTACATATTTGTCTTTACTCTGCAACACTGTATTTCCATATATCGTGGTTTTCTTACATATTCTTTCGAGAGAAACCTCTCCTGTGCGTTCTCTTTTGAGGCTACATGCTTAGACATACACGCAACACCAAAGCTTGTCGAGTTACAACGTGTTGTTTTGGAAAAACAAAATAATTTCGCACGATGCGGGATTTCCATAAAACGTGGTTGTCTGACAAATTTTGACGAAAGAAAATTCTCCTGTGGGTTCTCTTTTGAGGCTACATGTTTAGACGCACACGCCACATGAAATCTTTTCCAGTTACAACGTGTTGTTTAGGAGATACAAGCTAATTTTGTAGATGCGTTATTTCTTCTCGTTAAGTGTTTCCAATACGTATGTATTTGTCTTTACTCTGCAACACTGTATTACCTTATAACGTGGTATTCTTACATATTCTTTCGAGAGAAAACTCTCCTGTGCATTCTCTTTAGAGGCCACACGTTTAGACATACACGCAACCCAAAAGCTTTTCGAGTTACAACGTGTTGTTTAGGAAAAACAAGATAATTTCGCATGATGCAGGATTTCCTTAAAACGTGGTTTTCTCAAAAAATTTTGACGAAAGAAAATTCTCCTGTGGGTTCTCTTTTGAGGCTACACGTTTAGATGTAAACACCACACCAAACCTTTTCGAGTTACAACGTGTTGTTTTGGAGATACAAGCTAATTTTTTACCATGCGTTATTTCTTCTCATAAAGTGTTTCCAATATATACATATTGGTCTTTACTCTGCAACACTGTATTTCCAAATAACGTGGTATTCTTACATATTCTTTCGAGAGAAAACTCCTGTGCATTCTCTTTTGAGGCTACACGCTTAGACATACACGCAACACCAAAGCTTTTCTAGTAACAACGTCTTGTTTAGGAAAAACAAGATAATTTCGCACAATGAGGGATTTCCTTAAAACGTGGTTTTCTGACAAATTTTGACGAAAGAAAATTCTCCTGTGGGTTCCCTTTTGGGGCTACATGTTTAGACGTACACGCCACACCAAATCTTTTCGAGTTACAACGTGTTGTTTAGGAGATACAAGCTAATTTTGTACGATACATTATTTCTTCTCGTAAAGTGTTTCCAATAAGTACCTATTTGTCTTTACTCTGCAACACTGTATTTCCTTATAACGTGGTATTCTTACATATTCTTTCAAGAGAAAACTCTTCTGTGCGTTCTCTTCTGAGGCTACACGCTTAGACATACACGCAACACAAAAGCTTTTTGAGTTACAACGTGTTGTTTAGGAAAAACAAGATAATTTTGCACGATGCGGGATTTCCTTAAAAGGTGGTTTTCTGACAAATTTTGACGAAAGAAAATTCTCCTGTGGGTTCTCTTTTGAGGCTACACGTTTAGACGTACACGCCACACCAAATCTTTTCGAGTTACAACGTGTTGTTGAGGAGGTACAAGCTAATTTTGTACTGTGCTTTAATTCTTCTCGTAAAGTGTTTCCATACGTACATATTTGTCCTTACTCTGCAACACTGTATTTCCATATAACGTGGTATTCTTATATATTCTTTCGAGAGAAAACTCTCCTATGCGTTCTCTTTTGAGGCTACACGCTTAGACATACACATAACGCCAGAGAACCCACAGGAGAATTTTCTTTCATCAAAATTTGTCAGAAACCACGTTTTATGGAAATCTCGCATCGAGCGAAATTATCTATTTTTTCCTAAACAACACGTTTTAACTCGAAAAGCTCTGGTGTTGCGTGTTTGTCTAAGCATGTAGCCTCAAAAGAGAACACACAGGAGAGTTTTCTCTCGAAAGAATATGTAAGAATACCACGTTATAAGGAAATACAGTGTTGCAGAGTAAAGAGAAACACGTACGTATTGGAAACACTTTACTAGAAGAATTAATGCATAGTACAAAATTAGGTTGTATCTCCTAAACAACAAGTTGTAACTCGAAACTTTTGGTGTGGTGTGTACGTCTAAACGTGTAGCCTCAAAAGAGAACCCACAGGAGAATTTTCTTTCTTCAAAATTTTTCAGAAAACCACGTTTTAAGGAAATTCCGCATCGTGCGAAATCACCTTCTTTTTCCTAAACAACATGTTGTAACTAGAAAAGCATTGGTGTTGCGTGTATGTGTAAGCGTGGAGCATCAAAAGAGAAGGCACAGGAGAGTTTTCTCTCGAGAGAATATGTAAGAATACCACGTTATAAGGAAATACAATTTTGCAGAGAAAAGACAAATAAGTACATATTGGAAACACTTTAGGAGAAGAATTAAAGCTTCGTACAAAATTAGCTTGTATCTCCAAAACAACACATTGTAACTCGAAAAGATTTGGTGTGGCGTGTTCATTTAAACATGTAGCCTCAAAAGAGAACCCACAGGAGAATTTTCTTCCTTCAAAATTTGTCAGAAAACCACGTTTTAAGGAAATCCCGTATCGTGCGAAATCATCTTCTTTTTGCTAAACAAAACGTTATACCTCGAAAAGCTTTGGTGTTGCGTGTATGTGTAAGCATGGAGCCTCTAAAGAGAACGCACAGGAGAGTTTTCTCTCGAAAGAACATGTAAGAATACAACGTTATAAGGAAATACAGTGTTGCAGAGTAAAGACAAATACTCGTACGTATTGGAAAAACTTTACGAGAAGAAATATTGCATCGTACAAAATTTGCTTGTATCTCCTAAACAACACGTGGTAATTCGAAAGGATTTGGTGTGGTGTGTACGTCTAAACGTGTAGCCTCAAAAGAGAACCCACAGGAGAATTTTCTTTCTTCAAAATTTGTCAGAAAACCACGTTTTAAGGAAATCCCGCATCATGCGAAATTATCTTGTTTTTCATAAACAACACGTTGTACCTCGAAAAGCTTTGGTGTTGCCTGTATATCTAAGTGTGTAGCCTCAAAAGGGAACGCACAGGAGAGTTTTCTCTCGAAAGAATATGTAAGAATACCACGTTATAAGGAAATACAGTGTTGCAGAGTAAAGACAAATACTTACATATTGGAAAAACTTTACGAGAAGAATTAACGCATAGTACAAAATTAGCTTGAATCTCCTAAAAAACACATTGTTACTCGAAAAGATTTGCTGTAGCGTGTACGTCTAAACGTGTAGCCTCAAAAGAGAACCCACAGGAGAATTTTCTTTCGTCAAAATTTTTCAGAAAACCACGTTTTAAGGAAATCCCGCATTGTGCGAAATCATCTTTTTCCTAAACAACATGTTGTAACTTGAAAAGCTTTGGTGTTGCGTGTATGTCTAAGTGTGGAGCCTGAAAAGAGAAGGCACAGAAGAGTTTTCTCTCGAAAGAATATGTAAGAATACCACATTATAAGGAAATACAATTTTGCAGAGTAAAGACAAATAAGTACAAATTGGAAATATTTTACGGGAAGAAATAACGCATCGTACAAAATTAGCTTGTATCTCCTAAACAACACGTTGTAACTCGAAAAGATTTGGTGTGAGGTGTACGTCTAAACGTGTAGCCTCAAAAGAGAACCCACAGGAGAATTTTCTTTCATCAAAATTTGTCAGAAACCACGTTTTAAGGAAATCTCGCATCGTGCGAAATTATCTTATTTTTCCTAAACAACACATTGTAACTCGAAAACCTTTGCTGTTGCGTGTATGTCTAAGCATGTAGCCTCAAAAGAGAACACCCAGGAGAGTTTTCTCTCGAAAGAATATGTAAGAATACTACGTTATAAGGAAATACAGTGTTGCAGAGTAAAGACAAATACGTACGTATTGGAAACACTTTAAGAGAAGAAATAACGTGTCGTACAAAATTAGCTTGTGTCTCCTAAACAACACGTTGGAACTCGAAAAGATTTGGTGAGGCTCGTACGTCTACACTTGCAGCCTCAAAAGAGAACCCACAGGAGAATTTTCTTTCTTCAAAATTTGTCAGAAAACCACGTTTTAAGGAAATCCCGCATCGTGCGAAATTATCTTGTTTTTCCTAAACAACACGTTGTACCTCGAAAAGCTTTGGTGTTGCCTGTATATCTAAGTGTGTAGCCTCAAAAGGGAACGCACAGGATAGTTTTCTCTCGAAAGAATATGTAAGAATACCACGTTATAAGGAAATACAGTGTTGCAGAGTAAAGACAAATACTTACATATTGGAAAAACTTTATGAGAAGAATTAACGCATAGTACAAAATTAGCTTCAATCTCCTAAACAACACATTGTTACTCGAAAAGATTTGCTGTAGCGTGTACGTCTAAACGTGTAGCCTCAAAAGAGAACCCACAGGAGAATTTTCTTTCGTCAAAATTTTTCAGAAAACCACGTTTTAAGGAAATCCCGCATTGTGCGAAATCATCTTTTTCCTAAACAACATGTTGTAACTCGAAAAGCTTTGGTGTTGCGTGTATGTCTAAGTGTGGAGCCTGAAAAGAGAAGGCACAGAAGAGTTTTCTCTCGAAAAAATATGTAAGAATACCACATTATAAGGAAATACAATTTTGCAGGGTAAAGACAAATAAGTACAAATTGGAAATATTTTACGGGAAGAAATAACGCATCGTACAAAGTTAGCTTGTATCTCCTAAACAACACGTTGTAACTCGAAAAGATTTGGTGTGAGGTGTACGTCTAAACGTGTAGCCTCAAAAGAAAACCCACAGGAGAATTTTCTTTCATCAAAATTTGTCAGAAACCACGTTTTAAGGAAATCTCGCATCGTGCGAAATTATCTTATTTTTCCTAAACAACACATTGTAACTCGAAAACCTTTGCTGTTGCGTGTATGTCTAAGCATGTAGCCTCAAAAGAGAACACCCAGGAGAGTTTTCTCTCGAAAGAATATGTAAGAATACTACGTTATAAGGAAATACAGTGTTGCAGAGTAAAGACAAATACGTACGTATTGGAAACACTTTAAGAGAAGAAATAATGTGTCGTACAAAATTAGCTTGTATCTCCTAAACAACACGTTGGAACTCGAAAAGATTTGGTGAGGCTCGTACGTCTACACGTCCAGCCTCAAAAGAGAACCCACAGGAGAATTTTCTTTCTTCAAAATTTGTCAGAAAACCATGTTTTAAGGAATTCCCGCATCGTGCGAAATTATCTTGTTTTTCATAAACAACACGTTGTACCTCGAAAAGCTTTGGTGTTGCCTGTATATCTAAGTGTGTAGCCTCAAAAGGGAACTCACAGGATAGTTTTCTCTCGAAAGAATATGTAAGAATACCACGTTATAAGGAAATACAGTGTTGCAGAGTAAAGACAAATAGTTACATATTGGAAAAACTTTACGAGAAGAATTAACGCATAGTACAAAATTAGCTTGAATCTCCTAAACAACACATTGTTACTCGAAAAGATTTGCTGTAGCGTGTACGTCTAAACGTGTAGCCTCAAAAGAGAACCCACAGGAAAATTTTCTTTCGTCAAAATTTTTCAGAAAACCACGTTTTAAGGAAATCCCGCATCGTGCGAAATCATCTTTTTCCTAAACAACATGTTGTAACTCGAAAAGCTTTGGTGTTGCGTGTATGTCTAAGTGTGGAGCCTGAAAAGAGAAGGCACAGAAGAGTTTTCTCTCGAAAGAATATGTAAGAATACCACATTATAAGGAAATAAAATTTTGCAGAGCAAAGGCAAATAAGTACAAATTGGAAATATTTTACGGGATGAAATAACGCATCGTACAAAATTAGCTTGTATCTCCTAAACAACACGTTGTAACTCGAAAAGATTTGGTGTGAGGTGAATGTCTAAACGTGTAGCCTCAAAAGAGAACCGACAGGAGAATTTTCTTTCATCAAAATTTGTCAGAAACCACGTTTTAAGGAAATCTCGCATCGTGCGAAATTATCTTATTTTTCCTAAACAACACATTGTAACTCGAAAACCTTTGCTGTTGCGTGTATGTCTAAGCATGTAGCCTCAAAAGAGAACACCCAGGAGAGTTTTCTCTCAAAAGAATATGTAAGAATACTACGTTATAAGCAAATACAGTGTTGCAGAGTAAAGACAAATACGTACGTATTGGAAACACTTTAAGAGAAGAAATAACGTGTCGTACAAAATTAGCTTGTATCTCCTAAACAACACGTTGGAACTCGAAAAGATTTGGTGAGGCTCATACGTCTACACGTGTAGCCTCAAAAGAGAACCCACAGGAGAACTTTCTTTCGTCAAAATTTGTCAGAAAACCACGTTTTAAGGAAATCCCGCATCGTGCAATATTATATTGTTTTTCCTAAACAACACGTTGTAACTCGAAAAGCTTTGGTGTTGCGTGTATGTCTAAGCGTGTAGCCTCTAAAGAGAACGCACAGGAGAGTTTTCTCTCGAAAGAACATGTAAGAATACAACGTTATAAGAAAATACAGTTTTGCAGTGTAAAGACAAATACGTATGTATTGGAAACACTTTACGAGAAGAAATAATGCATCTTACAAAATTATCTTGTATCTCCTAAACAACACGTGGTATCTCGAAAGGATTTGGTGTGGTGTGTACGTCTAAACGTGTAGCCTCAAAAGAGAACCCACAGGAGAATTTTCTTTCGTCAAAATTTGTCAGAAAACCACGATTTATGGAAATCCCGCAAGGTGCAATATTATCTTCTTTTTCATAAACAACACGTTGTAACTCGAAACGCTTTGGTGTTGCCTGTATGTCTAAGTGTGTAGCCTCAAAAGGGAATGCCCAGGATAGTTTTCTCTAGTAAGAATACCTAAGAATACCACATTATAATGAAATACAGTATTGCAGAGTAAAGACAAATACGTACGTATTGGAATCACTTAATGAGAAGAATTAACGCATCGTACAAAATTAGCTTGTATCTCCTAAACAACACATTGTAACTCGAAAAGATTTGATGTGGCGTGTACGTCTAAACGTGTAGCCTCAAAAGAGAACCCACAGGAGAATTTTCTTTCGTTAAAATTTTTCAGAAAACCACGTATTAAGGAAATCCCGCATCGTGCGAAATCATCTTCTTTTTCCTAAACAACATGTTGTAACTCGAAAAGCTTTAGTTTTGCGTGTATGTCTAAGCGTGGAGCCTCAATAGAGAAGGCACAGGAGAGTTTTCTTTCAAAAGAATAGGTAAGAATACCACGTTATAAGGAAATACAGTGTTGTAGAGTCAACAAAAATACATATGTATTGGAAACACTTTAGGAGAAGAAGTAACGCATCATAAAAAATTAGCTTGTATCTCCTAAACAACACGTTATAACTCGAAAAGATTTGGTGTGACGTGTACGTCTAAACGTGTAGCCTCAAAAGAGAACCCACAGGAGAATTTTCTTTCATCAAAATTTGTCAGAAACCACGTTTTAAGAAAATCTCGCATCGTGCGAAATTATCTTGTTTTTCCAAACAACACGTTTTAAATCGAAAAGCTTTGGGGTTGCGTGTATTTCTAAGCGTGTAGCCTCAAAAGAGAATGCACAGAAAAGTTTTCTCTCGAAAGAATATGTAGGAATACCACGTTATAAGGAAATACGGTGTGGCAGAGTAAAGACAACTAAGTACGTATTGGAAACACTTTAAGAGAAGAAATAACGCATCGTACAAAATTAGCTTGTATCTCCTAAACAACACGTTGTAACTCGAAAAGATTTGGTGTGGCTCGTACCTCTACACATGTAGCCTCAAAAGAGAACCCACAGGAAAACTTTTTTCATCAAAATTTTTCAGAAAACCACGTTTTATGGAAATCTCGCATCGTGCGAAATAATCTTGTTTTTCCTAAACAACACGTTGTAACTCGAAAAGCCTTGGTGTTGCGTGTATGTCTAAGCGTGTAGCCTCAAAAGAGAATGCACAGGAGAGTTTTTCCTCGAAAGAATATGTAAGAATACCACGTTATAAGGAAATACAGTGTTGCAGAGAAAGACAAATACGTACGTTTTGGCAACACTTTACGAGAAGAAATAACACATCATACAAAATTAGCTTGTATCTCCTAAACAACACGTTGTAACTCGAAAGGATTTCGTGTGGCATGTACGTCTATACGTTTAGCGTCAAAAGAGAACCCACAGGAGAATATTCTTTTGTCAAAATTTGTCAGAAAACCACGTTTTAAGGAAATCCCACATCATGCGAAATTATCTTTTTATTCATAAACAACACGTTGTAACTCGAAAAGCTTTGGTGTTGCCTGTATGTCTAAGTGTGTAGCCTCAAAAGGGAATGCACAGGATAGTTTTCTCTCAAAAGAATATGTAAGAATACCACGTTATAAGGAAATACAGTGTTGAAGAGTAAAGACAAATACTTACATATTGGAAACACCTTACGAGAAGAATTAACGCATCTTACAAAATTAGCTTGTATCTCCTAAACAACAGGTTGTAACTTGAAAAGATTTGGTGTGGCGTGTACGTCTAAACGTGTAGCCTCAAAAGAGAACCCACAGGAGAATTTTCTTTCGTCAAAATTTTTCAGAAAACTACGTTTTAATGAAATCCCGCATCGTGCGATATCATCTTCTTTTTCCTAAACAACATGTTGTAACTCGAAAAGCTTTCGTGTTGCGTGTATGTGTAAGCATGGAGCCTCAAAAGAGAAGGCACAGGAGGGTTTTCTCTCGAAAGAATATGTAAGAATACCACTTTATTAGGAAATACAATTTTGCAGAGTAAAAACAAATAAGTATGTATTGGGAACACTTTACGAGAAGAAATAAAGCATCGAACAAAATTAGCTTGTATCTCCTAAACAACACGTGGTAACTCGAAAAGTTTTGGTTTGGCGTGTACGTCTAAACGTGTAGCCTCAAAAGAGAACACAAAGGGGAATTTTCTTTCGTCAAAATTTGTCAGAAAACCACGTTTTAAGGAAATCCCGCATCCTCCGAAATTATCTTGTTTTTCCTAAACAACACGTTGTAACTCGAAAAGCTTTGGTGTTGCGTGTATGTCTAAGCGTGTAGCTTCAAAAGAGAATGAACAGGAGAGTTTTCTCTCGAAAGAACATGTAAGAATACAACGTTATAAGGAAATACAGTGTTGCAAAGTAAAGACAAAAAGTACATATTGGAAACACTTTACGAGAAGAAATTACGCATCATACAATATTAGCTTGTATCTCCTAAACAACAAGTGGAAACTCGAAAACATTTGGTTTGGCATGTACGTCTAAAAGTGAAGTCTCAAAAGAGAAACCACTGGAGAATTTTCTTTCTTCAAAATTTGTCAGAAAACCACGTTTTCACGAAATCCCACATCCTACAAAATTATCTTGTTTTCCTAAACAACAAGTTGTAACTCGAAAATCTTTGGTGTTGCGTGTATGTCTAAGTGTGTAGCCTCAAAAGGGAATGCACAGGAGAGTTTTTTCTCTCGAAAGAATATGTAAGAATACCACGTTATAAGGAAATACAGTGTTGCAGAGAGAAGACAAATACGTACATATTGGAAACACTTTAAGAGCAGAAATAAAGCGTTGTACAAAATTGGCTTGTATCTCCTAAACAACACGTTGTAACTCGAAAAGATTTCGTGTGACATGTACGTCTAAACATGTAGCCTCAAAAGAGAACCGACAGTAGAATTTTCTTACATCAAAATTTGTCAGAAACCACGTTTTAACGAAATCTCGCATCGTGCGAAATTATCTAGTTTTTCCTAAACAACACGTTGTAACTCGAAAATCTTCTGTGTTGCGTGTATGGCTAAGCGTGTAGACTCAAAGGAGAACGCACAGGAGAGTTTTCTCTCGAAAGAATATGTAAGAATACCACGTTATAAGGAAATACAGTGTTGCAGAGTAAAGACAAAAACGTATGTATTGGAAACACTTTACAAGAAGAAATAACGCATCATACTAAATTAGCTTGTATCTCCTAAACAACAGGTTGTAACTCGAAAGGATTTGGTGTGGCATGTACATCTAAACGTGTAGCCTCAAAAGAGAAACGACAGGAGAATTTTCTATCGTCAAAATATGTGAGAAAACCACGTTTTAAGGAAATCCCTCATCGTGCAAAATTATCTTATTTTTCCTAAACAACAAGTTGT
This sequence comes from Apodemus sylvaticus, assembly GCF_947179515.1. NCBI lineage: Eukaryota > Metazoa > Chordata > Mammalia > Rodentia > Muridae > Apodemus > Apodemus sylvaticus. The sequence continues at coordinate 186,644 of NW_026263286.1, forward strand.
AACTCGAAAAGTTTTGGTGTTGCGTGTATGTCTAAGCGCGTAGCCTCAAAAGAGAACGCAAAGGAGAGTATTTTCTCGATAGAATTTGTAAGAATACCACGTTATAAGGAAATACAGTGTTGCAGAGTAAAGACAAATACGTACGTATTGGAAACACTTTACGAGAAGAAATAACGCATTGTACAAAATTAGCTTGTATCTCCTAAACAACACGTTGTAACTCGAAAAGATTTGATGTGGCGTGTACGTCTAAACGTGTAGCCTCAAAAGAGAACCCACAGGAGAATTTTCTTTGGTCAAATTTGTCAGAAAACCACGTATTATGGAAATCCTGCATCGTGCGAAATTATCTTGTTTTTCCTAAACAACACGTTGTAACTCGAAAAGCTGTTGTGTTGCGTGTATGTCTCAGTGTATAGCCTCAAAAGAGAACACACAGGAGAGTTTTCTCTCGAAAGAATATGTAAGAATACCACGTTATAAGTAAATACAGTGTTGCAGAGTAAAGACAAATAGGTACGTATTGGAAACCCTTAAACTTTACGAGATGAAATAAAGCATCGTACAAAATTAGCTCGTATCTCCTAAACAACACGTTGTAACTTGAAATGACTTGGTGTGGAGTGTACGTCTAAACGTGTAGCCTCAAAAGAGAACCCATAGGAGAATTTTCTTTCGTCAAAATTTTCAGAAAACCACGTTTTAAGGAAATCCTGCATCGTGCAAAATTATCGTGAGAGAGTATCTTGTTTTTCCTAAACAACACGTTGTAATTCGAAAAGCTTTGGTGTTGCGTGTATGTCTAAGCGTGTAGCATCAAAAGAGAACGCACAGGAGAGTTTTCTCTCGAAAGAATATGTAAGAATACCACGTTATAAGGAAATACAGTGTTGCAGAGTAAAGACAAATACGTACTTATTGGAAACACTTTATGAGAAGAAATAACGCATTGTAAAAAATTAGTTTGTATCTCCTAAACAACACGTTGTAACTCGAAAACATTTGGTGTGGCGTGTACGTCTAAATGTGTAGCCTCAAAAGAAAACCCACAGGAGAATTTTCTTTGGTAAAAATTTGTCAGAAAACCACATATTAAGGAAATCCCGCATCGTGCGAAATTATCTTGTTTTTCCTAAACAACGCGTTGTAACTCGAAAAGCTTTGGTGTTGCGTGTATGTCTAAGCATGTAGCCTCAAAAGAGAACACACAGAAGAGTTTTCTCTCGAAAGAATATGTAAGAATACCACGTTATAAGGAAGTACAATGTTACAGAATAAAGACAAATACTTACGTATTGGAAACCCTTAAAATTAGCGAGATGAAATAAAGCATCATACAAAATTAGCTTGTATCTCCTAAACAACACGTTGTAACTCGAAAAGATTTGGTGTGGCGTGTACGTCTAAACGTGTAGCCTCAAAAGAGAACCACAGGACAATTTTTTTTGGTCAAAATTTGTCAGAAAACCACGTTTTAAGGAAATCCCGCATCGTGAGAAATTATCTTGTTCTTCCTAAACAACGTTGTAATTCGAAAAGCTTTGGTGTTGCGTGTATGTCTAAGCGTGTAGCCTCAAAAGAGAGCGCACAGGAGAGTTTTCTCTCGAAAGAATATGTAAGAATACCACGTTATAAGGAAATACAGTGTTGCAGAGTAAAGACAAACACATAAGTATTGGAAACACTTTACAAGTAGTAATAATGCATCGTACAAAATTAGCTTGTGTCTCCTAAATAACACGTTGTAACTCGAAAAGATTTGGTGTGGCGTTTACAACTAAACATGTAGCCTCAAAAGAGAACCCACAGGAGAATTTTCTTTCCTCAAAATTTTTCAGAAAACCACGTTTTAAGGAAATCCGCATCGTGCGAAATTATCTTGTTTTTCCTAAACAACAGGTTGTAATTCGAAAAGCTTTGGTGTTGCGTGTATGTCTAAGCATGTAGCCTCGAAAGAGAACGCAGAGGAGAGTTTTCTCTCAAAAGAATATGCAAAAATACCACGTTATAAGGAAATACAGTGTTGCAGAGCAAAGGCAAATACGTATGTATTGGAAAAATTTAAACTTTATGAGAAGAAATAACGCATTGAACAAAATTAGCTTATATCTCCTAAACAACACGTTGTAACTCGAAAAGATTTCGTGTGGTGTGTACATCTCAACGTGTAGCCTCAAAAGAGAACCCACAGGAGTATTTTCATTCGTCAAAATTTGTCAGAAAACCACGTTTTAAGGAAATCCCGCATCGTGCGAAATTATCTTGTTTTTCCTAAACAACAAATTGTAATTCGAAAAGCTTTGGTGTTGCGTGTATGTTTAATCGTGTAGCCTCAAAAGAGAACGCAAAGGAGAGTTTTCTCTCGAAACAATATGTAAGAATACCACGTTATAAGTAAATACAGTGTTGCAGAGTAAAGACAAATACATACTTATTGGAAACACTTAAACTTTACGAGAAGAAATAAGGCATCATACAAAATTAGTTTGTATCTCCTAAACAACACGCTATAACTCGAAAAGATTTGGTGTGGTGTGTACGTCTAACGTGTAGCCTCAAAGGAGAACCACAGGACAATTTTCTTTCGTCAATATTTGTCAGAAAACCACGTTTTAAGGAAATCCTGCATCGTGCGAAATTATCTTGTTTTTCCTAAACAACACGTTGTAACTCGAAAAGCTTTGGTGTTGCGTGTATGTCTAAGCGTGTAGCCTCAAAAGAGAATGCACAGGAGAGTTTTCTCTCGAAAGAATATGTAAGAATACCACGTTATATGGAAATACATTGTTGCAGAGTAAAGACAAATATGTACGTATTGGAAACACTTTACGAGAGGTAATAACGCATCGTACAAAATTAGCTTGTATCTCCTAAACAAAACGTTGTAACTCGAAAAGATTTGGTGTGGCGTTCACAACTAAACATGTAGCCTCAAAAGAGAACCCACAGGAGTATTTTCTTTCGTCAAAATTTTTCAGAAAACCACGTTTTAAGGAAATCCCGCATCGTGTGAAATTATCTTGTTTTTCCTAAACAACAGGTTGTAATTCGAAATGCTTTGGTGTTGAGTGTATGTCTAAGCATGTAGCCTCTAAAGAGAACGCACAGGAGAGTTTTTCTCTCGAAAGAATATGCATGATTACCACGTTATAAGGAAATACAGTGTTGCAGAGTAAAGGCAATTACGTACATATTGGACACATTTAAACTTTACGAGAAGAAATAACGCATCTTAAAAAATTAGCTTGTATCTCCTAACTAACACGTTTTAACTCGAAAGGATTTGGTGTGGCGTGTACGTCTAAACGTGTAGCCTCAAAAGAGAACCCACAGGAGTATTTTCTTTCGTCAAAATTTGTCAGAAAACCACGTTTTAAGGAAATCCCGCATCGTGCGAAATTATCTTGTTTTTCCTAAACAACACATTGTAACTCGAAAAGTTTTGGTGTTGCGTGTATGTCTACGCGTGTAGCCTCAAAAGAGAATGCACAGGAGAGTTTTCTCTCGAAAGAATATGTAAGAATACCACGTTATATGGAAATACAGTGTTGCAGAGTAAAGACAAATACGTGCTTATTGGAAACACTTAAACTTTACGAGAAGAAATAAGGCATCGTACAAAATTAGTTTGTATCTTCTAAACAACACGCTGTAACTCAAAAAGATTTGGTGTGGCGTGTACGTCTAAACGTGTAGCCTCAAAAGAGAACCCACAGGAGAGTTTTCTTTCGTCAAAATTTGTCAAAACCCACGTTTTAAAGAATTCCCGCATCGTGCGAAATTATCTTGTTTTTCCTAAACAACATGTTGTAACACGAAAAGGTTTGGTGTTGCGGGTATATCTAAGCGTGTAGCCTCAAAAGAGAACGCACAGGAGAGTTTTCTCCCAAAAGATTATATAGTAATACCACATTATAAGGAAATACAGTGTTGCAGAGTAAAGACAAATACATACTTATTGGAAACACTTAAACTTTATGAGTAGAAATAACACATAGTACAAAATAAGCTTGTATCTCCTAAACAACACGATATAACTCGAAAGGATTTGGTGTGGCTTATACGTCTAAACGTGTACCCTCAAAAGAGAACCCACAGGAGAATTTTCTTTCGTCAAAATTTGTCAGAAAACCACGTTTTAAGGAAATCCCGCATCGTGCGAAATTATCTTGTTTTTCCTAAACAACAAATTGTAATTCGAAAAGCTTTGGTGTTGCGTGTATGTTTAATCGTGTAGCCTCAAAAGAGAACGCACAGGAGAGTTTTCTTTTGAAAGAATATGTAAGAATACCACGTTATAAGTAAATACAGTATTGCAGAGTAAAGACAAATACATACTTATTGGAAACACTTAAACTTTACGAGAAGAAATAAGGCATCATACAAAATTAGTTTGTATCTCCGAAACAACACGTTATAACTCGAAAAGATTTGGTGTGGTGTGTACGTCTAACGTGTAGCCTCAAAGGAGAACCACAGGACAATTTTCTTTCATCAATATTTGTCAGAAAACCACGTTTTAAGGAAATCCTGCATCGTGCGAAATTATCTTGTTTTTCCTAAACAACATGTTGTAACTCGAAAAGCTTTGGTGTTGCGTGTATGTCTAAGCGTGTAGCCTCAAAAGAGAATGCACAGGAGAGTTTTCTCTCGAAAGAATATGTAAGAATACCACGTTATATGGAAATACATTGTTGCAGAGTAAAGACAAATAAGTACGTATTGGAAACACTTTACGATAGGTAATAACGCATCGTACAAAATTAGCTTGTATCTCCTAAACAAAATGTTGTAACTCGAAAAGATTTGGTGTGGCATTTAAAACTAAACATGTAGCCTCAAAAGAGAACCCACAGGAGAATTTTCTTTCGTCAAAATTTTTCAGAAAACCACGTTTTAAGGAAATCCCGCATCGTGTGAAATTATCTTGTTTTTCCTAAACATCAGGTTGTAATTCGAAATGCTTTGGTGTTGCGTGTATGTCTAAGCATGTAGCCTCTAAAGAGAACGCACAGGAGAGTTTTTCTCTCGAAAGAATATGCAAGATTACCACGTTATAAGGAAATACAGTGATGCAGAGTAAAGGCAATTACTTACATATTGGACACATTTAAACTTTACGAGAAGAAATAACGCATCTTAAAAAATTAGCTTGTATCTCCTAACCAACACATTTTAACTCGAAAGGATTTGGTGTGGCTTGTACGTCTAAACGTGTAGCCTCAAAAGAGAACCCACAGGAGTATTTTCTTTCGTCAAAATTTGTCAGAAAACCACGTTTTAAGGAAATCCCGCATCGTGCGAAATTATCTTGTTTTTCCTAAACAACACATTGTAACTCGGAAAGCTTTGGTGTTGCGTGTATGTCTACGCGTGTAGCCTCAAAAGAGAATGCACAGGAGAGTTTTCTCTCGAAAGAATATGTAAGAATACCACGTTATAAGGAAATACAGTGTTGCAGAGTAAAGACAAATACGTACTTATTGGAAACACTTAAACTTTACGAGAAGAAATAAGGCATCGTACAAAATTAGTTTGTATCTCCTAAATAACACGTTGTAACTCGAAAAGATTTGGTGTGGCGTGTACGTCTAAACGTGTAGCCTCAAAAGAGAACCCACAGGAGAGTTTTCTTTCGTCAAAATTTGTCAAAACCCACGTTTTAAAGAAATCCCGCATCGTGCGAAATTATCTTGTTTTTCCTAAACAACATGTTGTAACTCGAAAAGGTTTGGTGTTGCGGGTATATCTAAGCGTGTAGCCTCAAAAGAGAACGCACAGGAGAGTTTTCTCCCAAAAGATTATGTAGGAATACCACATTATAAGGAAATACAGTGTTGCAGAGTAAAGACAAATACATACTTATTGGAAACACTTAAACTTTATGAGTAGAAATAACACATAGTACAAAATAAGCTTGTATCTCCTAAACAACACGATATAACTCGAAAGGATTTGGTGTGGCGTGTATGTCTAAACGTGTACCCTCAAAAGAGAACCCACGGGAGAATTTTCTTTCATCAAAATTTGTCAGAAAACCACGTTTTAAGGAAATCCCGCATCATGCGAAATTATCTTGTTTTTCCTAAACAACACGTTGTAACTCGAAAAGCTTTGGTGTTGCGTGTATGTCGAAGCGTGTAGCCTCCAAAGAGAACGCACAGGAGAGTTTACTGTCGAAAGAATATGTAAGAATAACACGTTATAAGGAAATACAGTGTTGCAGAGTAAAGGCAAATACATACGTATTGGAAACACTTAAACTTTACGAGAAGAAATAACGCATCATAAAAAAATTAGCTTGTATCTCCTAAACAACACGTTGTAACTCGAAAGGATTTGGTGTGGCGTGTACGTTTAAACATGTAGCCTCAAAAGAGAACCCACAGGAGAATTTTCTTTCGTCAAAATTTGTCCAAAAACCACGTTATAAGGAAATCCCTCATCGTGCGAAATTATCTTGTTTTTCCTAAACAAAATGTGGTAACTCGAAAAGCTTTGGTGTTGTGTGTATGTCTAAGCGTGTAGCCTCAAAAGAGAAGGCACAGGAGAGTTTTCTCTCGAAAGAATATGTAAGAATACCACGTTATAAGTAAATACAATGTTGCAGAGTAAAGACATATTCTTACTTATTGGAAAATCTTTACGAGAAGAAATAACCTATCGTACAAAATTAGCTTGTATCTCCTAAACAACACGTTGTAACTTAAAAAGATTAGGTGTGGCCTGTACATCTAAACGTGTAGCCTCAAAAGAGAACCCATAGGAGAATTTTCCTTGGTCAAAATTTGTCAGAAAACCACTTATTAAGGAAATCCCACAGCGCACGAAATTATCTGGTTTTTCCTAAACAACACGTTGTAACGCGAAACGCTTTGGTGTTGCCTGTATGTCTAAGCGTGTAGCCTCAAAGGGGAACACACAAGAGTGTTTTCTCTCGAAAGAATATGTAAGAATACCACGTTATAAGGAAATACAGTGTTGCAGACTAAAGGCAAATACGTACCTATTGGAAACACTTTACGAGAAGAAATAACGCATCGTACAAAATTAGCTTGTATCTCCTAAACAACACGTTGTAACTCGAAAAGATTTGGTGTGGCCTGTACTTCTAAACGTGTAGCCTCAAAAGAGAACCCACAGGACAATTTTCTTTCGTCAAAATTTGTCAGAAAACCATGTTTTAAGGAAATCCCGCATCGTGAGAAATTATCTTGTTCTTCCTAAACAACACGTTTTAACTTGAAAAGCTTTGGTGTTGGGTGTATGTCTAAGCATGTAGCCCCAAAAGAGAATGCTGAGGAGAGTTTTCTCTCGAAAGAATATGTAAGAATACCACCTTATATGGAAATACAGTGTTGCAGAGTAAAGACAATTACATACTTATTGGAAAAACTTTACGAGAAGAAATAACGCATCGTACAAAATTAAATTGTGTCTCCTAAACAACACGTTGTAACTTAAAAAGATTTGGTGTGGCAAGTACGTCTAAACGTGTAGTCTCAAAAGAGAACCCATAGGATAATTTTCTTTGGTCAATATTTGTCAGAAAACCACGTATTAAGGAAATCCCTCATCGTGCGAAATTATCTTGCTTTTCCTAAACAACACGTTGTAACTTGAAAAGCTTTGGTGTTGCGTGTATGTCTAAGCGTGTAGCCTCAAAAGAGGATGCACAGGAGAGTTTTCTCTCGAAAAATATGTAAGAATACCACGTTATAAGGAAATACAGTGTTGCAGACTAAAGGCAAATACATACATATTGGAAACACTTTACGAGAAGAAATAACGCATCGTACAAAATTAGCTTGTATCTCCTAAACAACACGTTGTAACTCGAAAAGATTTGGTGTGGCCTGTACGTCTAAACGTGTAGCCTCAAAAGAGAACCCACAGGAGAATTTTCTTTCGTAAAAATTTGTCAGAAAACCACTTATTAAGGAAATCCTGCATCGTGCGAAACTAGTTTTCCTAAACAACACATTGTTACTCGAAAATATTTGCTGTTGCGTGTATGTCTAAGCATGTAGCCTCTAAAGAGAACGCACAGGAGAGATTTCTCTCGAACGAGTATGTAAGAATACCACGATATAAGGAAATACATTGTGGCAAATTAAAGATAAATACGTACCTTTTGGAAACTCTTAAACTTTACAAGAAGATATAAAGCATCGTAAAAAATTAGCTTGTATCTCCTAAACAACACGTTGTAACTCGAAAAGATTTGGTGTGGCATGTACGTCTAAACGTGTAGCCTCAAATGAAAACCCACAGGAGAATTTTTTTTGTCAAAATTTTTCAGAAAACCACGTTTTAAGGAAATCCAGCATCGTGCGAAATTATCTTGTTTTTCCTAAACAACACATTGTAAGTCGAAAAGCTTTGGTGTTGCGTGTATGTCTAAGCGTGTAGCCTCCAAAGAGAACGCACAGGAGAGTTTTCTCTCGAAAGAATATGTAAGAATACCACGTTGTAAGGAAATACAGTGTTGCAGAGTAAAGAAAGATACGTATGTATTGGAAACCCACAAACTTTACGAGATGAAATAAAGCATCGTACAAAATTAGCTTGTATCTCCTAAACAACACTTTTTAACTCAAAAAGATTTGGTGTGGCCTGTACGTCTAAACGTGTAGCCTCAAAAGAGAGCCCACAGGACAATTTTCTTTCGTCAAAATTTGTCAGAAAACCACGTTTTAAGGAAATCCCGCATCGTGAGAAATTATCTTCTTCTTCCTAAACAACACGTTTTAACTTGAAAAGCTTTGGTGTTGGGCGTATGTCTAAGCATGTAGCCCCAAAAGAGTATGCAGAGGAGAGTTTTCTCTCGAAAGAATATATAAGAATACCACCTTATAAGGAAATACAGTGTTGCAGAGTAAAGACAAATACATACTTATTGGAAAAACTTTACGAGAGGAAATAACGCATCGTACAAAATTAGCTTGTGTCTCCTAAACAACACCTTGTAACTTAAAAAGATTTGGTGTGGCCTGTACGTCTAAACGTGTAGTCTCAAAAGAGAACCCATAGGATAATTTTCTTTGGTCAATATTTGTCAAAAAACCACGTATTAAGGAAATCCCTCATCGTGTGAAATTATCTAGTTTTTCCTAACAAACACGTTGTAACTCGAAAAGCTTTGGTGTTGCTTGTATGTCTAAGCGTGTAGCCTCAAAAGAGGATGCACAGGAGAGTTTTCTCTCGAAAGAATATGTAAGAAAACCACGTTATAAGGAAATACAGTGTTGCAGACTAAAGGCAAATACATACGTATTGGAAAAACGTTACGAGAACTAATAACGCATCGTACAAAATTAGCTTGTATCTCCTAAACAGCACGTTGTAACTAGAAAAGATTTGGTGTGGCGTGTACGTCTAAACGTGTAGCCTCAAAAGAGAACCCACAGGAGAATTTTCTTTCGTCAAAATTTGCCAGAAAACCACTTATTAAGGAAATCCTGCATCGTGCGAAACTATCTAGTTTTCCTAAACAACACATTGTTACTCGAAAATATTTGCTATTGCGTGTATGTCTAAGCATGTAGCCTCAAAAGAGAACGCACAGGAGAGATTTCTCTCGAACGAGTATGTAAGAATACCACGTTATAAGGAAATACATTGTGGCAAATTAAAGATAAATACGTACCTTTTGGAAACTCTAAAAACTTTACAAGAAGATATAAAGCATCGTAAAAAATTAGCTTTTTTCTCCTAAACAACACGTTGTAACTCGAAAAGATTTGGTGTGGCATGTACGTCTAAACGTGTAGCCTCAAATGAAAACCACAGGAGAATTTTCTTTCATCAAAATTTTTCAGAAAACCACGTTTTAAGGAAATCCAGCATCGTGCGAAATTATCTTGTTTTTCCGAAACAACACGTTGTAAGTCGAAAAGCTTTGGTGTTGCGTGTATGTCTAAGCGTGTAGCCTCCAAAGAGAACGCACAGGAGAGTTTTCTCTCGAAAGAATATGTAAGAATACCACGTTGTAAGGAAATACAGTATTGCTGAGTAAAGAAAGATACGTATGTATAGGAAACCCACAAACTTTACGAGATGAAATAAAGCATCGTACAAAATTAGCTTGTATCTCCTAAACAACACATTGTAACTCGAAAAGATTTGGTGTGGCCTGTACGTCTAAACGTGTAGCCTCAAAAGAGAACCCACAGGACAATTTTCTTTTGTCAAAATTTTTCAGAAAACCACGTTTTAAGGAAATACCGCATCGTGAGAAATTATCTTGTTCTTCCTAAACAACACGTTTTAACTCGAAAAGCTTTGGTGTTGGGTGTATGTCTAAGCATGTAGCCCCAAAAGAGAACGCACAGGAGAGTTTTCTCTCAAAAGAATATGTAAGAATACCACGTTATAAGGAAATACAGTGTGGCAGAGTAAAGACAAATATGTACATATTGGAAGCGCTTTATGAGAGAAATAACGCATCTTGCAAAATTAGCTTGTATGTCCTAAACAACACGTTGTAACTCGAAAAGATTTGGTGTGGTGTCTACGTCTAAACGTGTAGCCTCAAAAGAGAACCCACAGGAGAGTTTTCTTTTGTCAAAATTTGTCAGAAAACCACGTTTTAAGGAAATCCCGCATCGTGAGAAATTATCTTGTTTTTCCTAAACAACACGTTGTATCTAGAAAAGCTTTGGTGTTGCGTGTATGTCTAAGTGTGTAGCCTCAAAAGAGAATGCACAGGAGAGTTTTCTCTGGAAAGAATATGTAAGAATACCATGTTATAAGGAAATATATTGCTGCAGAGTAAAGACAAATACGAAAGTATTGGAAACACATTATGAGAAGAAATAACGCATGGTACAAAATTAGCTTGTATCTCCGAAACAACACGTGGTAACTCAAAAAGATTTCGTGTGGCGTGTACGTCTAAATGGGTAGCCTCAAAAGAGAACCCACAGGAGAATTTTCTTACGTCAAATTTTGTCAGAAAACCACATTTTAAGGAAATCCCGCATCGTGCGAAATTATCTTGTTTTTCCTAATCAACACGTTGTAACTCAAAAAGCTTTGGTGTTGCGTGTATGTCTAAGCGTGTAGCCTCCAAAGAGAACGCACGGGATAGTTTTCTCTCAAAAGAATATGTAAGAATACCACGTTATAAGGAAATACAGTGTTGCAGAGTATTGACAAATATGTACTTATTGGAAAAACTTTAGGAGAAGAAATAACGCATCATGCAAAATTAGCTTGTATCTCCTAAACAACACACTGTAACTCGAAAAGATTTGGTGTGGCGTGTATGTCTAAACATGTAGCCTCAAAAGAGAACCCACAGGAGAGATTTCTTTCGTCAAAATTTGTCAGAAAACCACGTTTTAAGGAAATACTGCATCGTGCGAAATTATCTTGTTTTTCCTAAACAACATGTTGTAACTCGAAAAGCTTTGGTGTTGCGTGTATGTCTAAGCGTGTAGCCTCAAAAGAGAATGCACAGGAGAGTTTTCTCCCGAAAGAATATGTAGGAATACCACGTTATAAGGAAATACAGTGTTGCAGAGTAAAGAAAAATACATACTTATTGGAAACACTTAAACTTTACGAGAAGAAATAACACATAGTACAAAATTAGCTTGTATATCCTAAACAACACCTTGTAACTCGAAAAGATTTGGTGTGGCGTGTACGTCTAAACGTGTAGCCTTCAAAAGAGAACCCACAGGACAATTTTCTTTAGTCAAAATTTGTCAGAAACCACGTTTTAAGGAAATCCCGTATCGTGCGAAATTATCTTGTTTTTCCTAAACAACACGTTGTAACTAGAAAAGCTTTGGTGTTGCGTGTATGTCTGAGCGTGTAGCCTCAAAAGAGAATGCACAGGAGAGTTTTCTCTCGAAAGAATATGTAAGAATACCATGTTATAAGGAAATATATAGCTGCAGAGTAATGACAAATACGTACGTATTGGAAACACATTATGAGAAGAAATAACGCATGGTACAAAATTAGCTTGTATCTCCGAAACAACACGTGGTAACTCAAAAAGATTTAGTGTGGTGTGTACGTCTGAACGTGTAGCCTCAAAAGAGATCCCACAGGAGAATTTTCTTACGTCAACATTTGTCAGAAAACCACGTTTTAAGGAAATCCCGCATTGTGAGAAATTATCTTGTTCTTCCTAAACAACACATTGTATCTCGAAAAGCTTTGCTGTTGCGTGTATTTCTAAGCCTGTAGCCTCAAATGAGAACGCACAGAAGAGTTTTCTCTCGAAAAAATATGTAAGAATACCACGTTATAAGGAAATACAGTGTTGCAGAGTAAAGACAAATACTTACTTATTGGAAAACTTTACAAGAAGAAATAACGCATCGTACAAAATTAGCTTCTATCTCCTAAACAACACGTTGTAACTTAAAAAGATTTGGTGTGGCCTGTATGTCTAAACGTATGGTCTCAAAAGAGAACCCATAGGAGAATTTTCTTTGGTCAAAATTTGTCAGAAAACCACGTATTGAGGAAATCCCTCATCGTGCGAAATTATCTTGTTTTTCCTAAACAACACGTTGTAACGCGAAAAGCTTTGGTGTTGCGTGTATGTCTAAGCGTGTAGCCTCAAAAGAGGACGTACAGGAGAGCTTTCTCTCGAAAGAATATGTAAGAATACCACGTTATAAGGAAATACAGTGTTGCAGAGTAAAGACAAATATGTATGTATTGGAAACCCATGAACTTTAAGAGATGAAATAAAGCATCGTACAAAATTAGCTTGTATCTCCTAAACAACACGTTGTAACTCGAAAAGATTTGGTGTGGCATGTACGTCTAAACTTGTAGCCTCAAAAGAGAACCGACAGGACAATTTTCTTTCGTCAAAATTTTTAAGAAAACCACGATTTAAGGAAATCCCGCATCGTGAGAAATTATCTTGTTCTTCCTAAACAACACGTTTTAACTCGAAAAGCTTTGGTGTTGCGTGTATGTCTAAGCGTGTAGCCCCAAAAGAGAATGCACAGGAGAGTTTTCTCTCAAAAGAATATGTAAGAATACCACGTTATAAGGAAATACAGTGTGGCAGAGTAAAGACAAATACGTACATATTGGAAGCACTTTATGAGAGAAATAACGCATCTTGCAAAATTAGCTTGTATGTCCTAAACAACACGTTGTAATTCGAAAAGATTTGGTGTGGCGTGTACGTCTAAACGTGTAGCCTCAAAAGAGAACCCAAAGGAGAATTTTAAGAGAACCCAAAGGAGAATTTTCTTTCGTCAAAATTTTTCAGAAACTCACGTTTTAAGGAAATCCGCATCATGCGAAATTATCTTGTTTTTCCTAAACAACACGTTGTAACTCGAAAAGCTTTCGTGTTGCGTGTATGTCTAAGTGTGTAGCCTCAAAACAGAAGGCACAGGAGAGATTTCTCTCGAAGGAATATGTAAGAATACCACGTTATAAGGAAATACAATTTTGCAGAGTAAAGACATATATGTACGTATTGGAAACACTTTATGAGAAGAAATAATGCATCATACAATATTAGCTTGTATCTCCAAAACTACACGTTGTAACTCGAAAAGAATTGGTGTGGCGTGAACGTCTAAACGTGTAGCCTCAAAAGAGAACCGAAAGGAGAATTTTCTTTCGTCAAAATTTTTCAGAAAATCACGTTTTAAGGAAATCCCGCATCGTGCGAAATTATCTTGTTTTTCCTAAACAACACGTTGTAAGTCGAAAAGCTTTCATGTTGCGTGTATGTCTAAATGTGTAGCCTCAAAAGAGAAGGCAGAGGAGAGTTTTCTCTCGAAAGAATATGTAAGAATACCATGTTATAACGAAATACAGTTTTGCAGAGTAAAGACAAATACGTACTTATTGGAAACACTTTATTAGAAGAAATAACGCATCGTACAAAATTAGCTTGTATCTCCAAAACTACACGTTGTAACTCGAAAAGAATTGTTGTGGCGTGTACGTCTTAACGTGTAGCATCAAAAGAGAACCCAAAGGAGAATTTTCTTTTGTCAAAATTTTTCAGAAAATCACGTTTTAAGGAAATCCCGCATCGTGCGAAATTATCTTGTTTTTCCTAAACAACACGTTGTAACTCGAAAAGCTTTCGTGTTGCGTGTATGTCTAAGTGTGTAGCCTCAAAAGAGAAGGCACCGGAGAGTTTTCTCTCCAAAGAATATGTAAGAATACCACGTTATAAGGAAATACAGTGTTGCAGAGTAAAGACAGCTAATTTTGTTCGATGCGTTATTTCTTCTCATAAAGTGTTTCCAATATGTACTTATTTGTCTTTACTCTGCAAAATTGTATTTCCTTATAACATGGTATTCTTACATATTCTTTCGAGAGAAAACTCTCCTGTGCCTTCTCTTTTGAGGCTCCACGCTTACACATACACGCAACACCAAAGCTTTTCAAGTTACAACATGTTGTTTAGGAAAAAAAAGATGATTTCCCACGATGCGCGATTTACTTAAAACGTGGTTTTCTGACAAATTTTGACAAAAGAAAATTCTCCTGTGGGTTCTCTTTTGAGGTTACACGTTTAGGCGTACATGCCACACCAAATCTTTTCAAGTTACAACATGTTGTTTAGGAGATACAAGCTAATTTTGTACAATGTGTTAATTATTCTCCTAAAGTGTTTAAATACGTACATATTTGTCTTTACTCTGCAACATTCTATTTCCTTATAACGTGATATTCTTACATATTATTTCGAGAGAAAACTATCCTGTGCGTTCCCTTTTGAGGCTACACACTTAGACATACAGGCAACTCCAAAGCTTTTCGAGTTACAACGTGTTGTTTAGGAAAAACAAGATAATTTCGCACGATGCAGGATTTCATTAAAACGTGGTTTTCTGACAAATTTTGAAGAAAGAAAATTCTCCTGTGGGTTCTCTTTTGAGGATACACGTTTAGAAGTACACACCACACCAAATCCTTTCGAGTTACCACGTGTTGTTTAGGAGATACAAGCTAATTTTGTACGATGCGTTATTTCTTCTCCTAAAGTCTTTCCAATACGTACATATTTGTCTTTACTCTGCAACACTGTATTTCTTTATAATGTTTTATTCTTACATGTTCTTTCGAGAGAAAACTCTCCTGTGCGTGCTCTTTAGAGGCTACATGCTTAGACATACACGCAACACCAAAGCTTTTTGAGTTACAACGTGTTGTTTAGGAAAAACAAGATAATTTTGCACGATGTGGGATTTCCTTAAAACGTTGTTTTCTGACAAATTTGACGAAAGAAAGTTCTTCTGTGGGTTCTCTTTTGAGGCTACACGTGTAGACGTACGAGCCACACCAAATCTTTTCAAGTTAGAACGTGTTGTTTAGGAGATACAAGCAAATTTTGTAAGATGCGTTATTTCTTCTCGTAAAGTGTTTCCAATAAGTACTTATTTGTCTTTACTCTGCAACACTGTATTTCCTTATAACATGGAATTCTTACATATTCTTTCGAGGGAAAACTCTCCTGTGTGTTCTCCTTTGAGGCTACACGCTTAGACAAACACACGACGCCAAAGCTTTTCGAGTTACAACGTGTTGTTTAGGAAAAACAAGATAATTTCGCACAATGCGAGATTTCCTTAAAACGTGGTTTTCTGAAATATCTTGAGAAAGAAAGTTTTCCTGTGGGTTCTCTTTTGAGTCTCACATGTAAAAGTACGAGCCACACAAAATCTTTTCGAGTTACAATATGTTGTTTAGGAGATACAAGCTATTTTTGTACAATGGGTTATTTCTTCTCATAAAGAGTTTCCAATACGTACGTAGTTGTCTTTACTCTGCAACACTGTATTTCCTTATAACGTGGTATTCTTACATATTCTTTCGAGAGAAAACTCTCCTGTGCATTCTCTTTTGCGCTTACACGCTTAGACATACACGCAACACCAAAGCTTTTCAAGTTACAACGTGCTGTTTAGGAAAAAGAAGGTAATTTCACACTATGCGGGATTTCCTTAAAACGTGGTTTCTAACAAATTTTGATGAAAGAAAAATCTCCTGTGGGTTCTCTTTTAAGGCTACACGTTTAGACGTACATGCCACACCAAATCCTTTTGAGTTACCACATGTTGTTTAGGAGATACAATCTAATTTATATGATGCGTTATTTCTTCTGGTAAAGTGTTTCCAATACGTATTTATTTGCCTGTACTCTGCAACACTGTATTTCCTTATAACGTTGTATTCTTACATGTTCTTTCGAGAGAAAACTCTCCTGTGTGTTCTCTTTAGAGGCTACACGCTTAGACATACACGCAACACCAAAGCTTTTTGAGTTACAACTTGTTGTTTAGGAAAAACAAGATAATTTTGCACGATGCGGGATTTCCTTAAAACGTGGTTTTCTGACAATTTTGACGAAAGAAAGTTCTCCTGTGGGTTCTCTTTTGAGGTTACACGTGCATACGTACGAGCCACACCAAATCTTTTCAAGTTACAACGTGTTCTTTAGGAGATAGAAGCAAATTTTGTACTATGTGTTATTTCTTCTCAGTAAGTGTTTCCAATACGTACTTATTTGTCTTTACTCTACAACACTGTATTTCCTTATAACATGGTATTCTTACATATTCTTTCGAGGGAAAACTCTCCTGTGCATTCTCTTTTGAGGCTACACGCTTAGACAAACACGCAACGCCAAAGCTTTTCGAGTTACAAAGTGTTGTTTAGGAAAAACAAGATAATTTCGCACGATGCGAGATTTCCATAAAACGTGGTTTTCTGAAAAATTTTGAAGAAAGAAAGTTCTCCTGTGGGTTCTCCTTTGAGGCTACACGTGTAGAAGAACGAGCCACACCAAATCTTTTCGAGTTACAACGTGTTGTTTAGGAGATACAAGCTAATTTTGTTCGATGCGTTATTTCTTCTCATAAAGTGTTTCAAATAGGTACGTATTTGTCTTTACTCTGCAACACTGTATTTCCTTATAACGTGGTATTCTTCCATATTCTTTCGAGAAAAAAGTCTCCTGTGCGTTCTCTTGTGAGGCTACAAGCTTAGACATACACGCAACACCAAAGCTTTTCGAGTTACAACGTGTTTTTAAGGAAAAACAAGATAATTTCGCACGATGCGAGATTTCCTTAAAACGTGGTTTCTGACAAATTTTGATGAAAGAAAATTCTCCTGTCGGTTCTCTTTTGAGGGTACACGTTTAGACATACACGTCACACCAAATCTTTTCGATTTACAACGTGTTGTTTAGGAGATACAAGCTAATTTTGTATGATGCGTTATTTCTTCACCTAAAGTGTTTCCAATATGTACTTATTTGTCTTTACTCTGCAAAATTGTATTTCCTAAAAACGTGGTATTCTTACATATTCTTTCGAGAGAAAACTCTCCTGTGCCTTCTCTTTTGAGGCTCCACGCTTACACCAAAGCTTTTCGAGTTACAACATGTTGTTTAGGAAAAAGAAGATCATTTCCCACGATGCGGGATTTCCTTAAAACGTGGTTTTCTGACAAATTTTGACGAAAGAAAATTCTCCTGTGGGTTCTCTTTTGAGGCTACATGTTTAGACGTACACGCCACACCAAATCTTTCCGAGATACAACGTATTGTTTAGGAGATACAAGCTAATTTTGTATGATGCGTTAATTCTTCTCGTAAAGTGTTTCCAATATGTACGTATTTGTCTTTACTCTTCAACACTGTATTTCCTTATAACGTGATATTCTTACACATTCTTTCGAGAGAAAACTATCCTGTGCGTTCCCTTTTGAGGCTACACACTTAGACATAAAGGCAACACCAAAGCTTTTCGAGGTATAACGTGTTGTTTATGAAAAACAAGATGATTTCGCACGATGCGGTATTTTCTTAAAACGTGGTTTTCTGACAAATTTTGATGAAAGAAAATAGTCCTGTGGGTTCTCTTTTGAGGCTACATGTTTAGAGGTACATGCCACACCAAATCCTTTTGAGTTACCACGTGTTGTTTAGGAGATACAAGCTAATTTTGTATGATGTGTTATTTCATCTCGTAAAGTGTTTCCAATAAGTAAGTATTTGTCTTTACTCTGCAACACTGTATTTCCTTATACCGTTGTATTCTTACATGTTCTTTCGAGAGAAAACTCTCCTGTGTGTTCTCTTTAGAGGCTACACGCTTAGACATACACGCAACACCAAAGCTTTTCGAGTTACAACGTGTTGTTTTGGAAAAACAAGATAATTTTGCACGATGCGAGATTTCCATAAAACGTGGTTTTCTGACAAATTTTGACGAAAGAAAATTCTCCTGTGCCTTCTCTTTTGAGGTTACACGCTTAGACATACACGCAATACCAAAGCTTTTCGAGTTACAACGTGTTGTTTAGGAAAAACAAGATAATTTCGCACGATGCGGGATTTCCTTAAAACGTGGTTTTCTGACCAATTTTGATGTAAGAAAATTCTGCTGTGGGTTCTCTTTTGAGGCTACACATTTAGACGTACACGCCACACCAAATCTTTTCGAGTTACAACGTGTTGTTCAGTAGATACAGACTAATTTTTTACGATGCGTTATTTCTTCTCGTAAAGTGTTGCCAATACGAATGTATTTGTCTTTACTCTGCAACACTGTATTTCCTTAAAACGTGGTATTCTTACATATTCTTTCGAGAAAAAACTCTCCTGTGCCTACTCTCTTGAGGCTACACGCTTAGACATACAGGCAACACCAAAGCTTTTCGAGTTACAACGTGTTGTTTAGGAAAAACAAGATAATTTCGCAAGATGCGGGATTTCCTTAAAACGTGGTTTTCTGAAAAATTTTGACCAAAGAAAATTCTCCTGTTGGTTCTCTTTTGAGGCTACACGTTTAGACGTACACGCCACACCAAATCCTTTTCAGTTACAACGTGTTGTTTAGGAGATACAGACTAATTTTGTACGATGCCTTATTTTTTCTCGTAAGGTGTTGCCAATACGTACATATTTGTCTTTACTCTGCAACTCTGTATTTCCTTAAAACGTGGTATTCTTACATATTCTTTCGAGAGAAAACTCTCCTGTGCCTTCTCTTTTGAGGCTACACGTTTAGACGTACACGACACACAAAATATTTCGAGTTACAACGTGTTGTTTAGGAGATAAAAGCTAATTTTGTACGAAGATTTATTTCTTCTCGTAAAGTGTTTCCTATACATAAGTATTTGTATTTACACTGCAACACTGTATTTCCTTATAACGTGGTATTCTTACATATTCTTTCGAGAGAAAACTCTCCTGTGCCTTCTCTTTTGAGGCTACACGCTTAGACATACACGCAACACCAAAGCTTTTCGAGTTACGACATGTTGTTTAGGAAAAACAAGATAATTTCGCACGATGTGGGACTTCCTTGAAACGTGGTTTTCTGACAAATAGTGACGAACGAAAATTCTCCTGTGTGTTCTCTTTTGAGGCTACATGTTTACACGTACATGCCACACCAAATATTTTCGAGTTACAACGTGTTGTTTAGGAGATACAAGCTAATTTTGTACGATGCGTTATTTCTTCTCGTAAAGTGTTTCCAATACGTATGTATTTGTCTTTACTCTGCAACACTGTATTTCCTTATAACGTGGTATTCTTACATATTCTTTCGAGAGAAACTCTCCTGTGCCTTCTCTTTTGAGGCCACACGTTTAGACATACACGCAACACCAAAGCTTTTCGAGTTACAACGTGTTGTTTAGGGTTCTCTTTTGAGGCTACACGAAGAAATAATGCATCGTTCAAAATTAGCTTGGAAACACTTTATGAGAAAAATTAACGCATTATAAAAAATTAGCTTGTCTCTCCTAAACAACACGTTGTAACTCGTGTAGCCTCAAAAGAGAACCCACAGGAGAATTTTCTCTCAAAAGAAGATGTAAGAATACCACGTTGTAAGGAAATACAGTGTTGTAGACTAAAGACAAATACGTACGTACTGGAAACACTTTTAGAGATGAAATAACGCATCGTTCAAAATTAGCTTGTATCTCCTTAACAACACGTTGTCACTCGAAACGATTTGGTGTGGGGTGTACGACTAAACCTGTAGCCTCAAAAGAGAACCCAGAGGAGATTTTTCTTCTTTCAAAATTTTTCAGAAATCACGTTTTTAGGAAATCCCGCATTGTGCGAAATTATCTTGTTTTTCCTAAACAACATGTTGTAACTCGAAAAGCTTTGGTGTTACTTGTATATCTAAGCGTGTAGCCTCAAAAGAGAATGCACAGGAGAGTTTTCTCTCAAAAGAATATGTAAGAATACCACGTTATAAGGAAATACAGTGTTGCAGAATAAAGACAAATACGTACGTATTGGAAACACTTTATGAGAAGAAATAACGCATCATACAAAATTAGCTTGTATCTCCTAAACAACACGTTGTAACTCGAAAAGAGTTGGTGTGGCATGTACGTCTAAATGTGTAGCCTCAAAAGAGAACCCACAGGAGAATTTTCTTTCATCAAAATATGTCAGAAAACCACGTTTTATGGTAATCCCGCATCGTGCGAAATTATCTTGTTTTTCCTAAACAACACGTTGTAACATGAAAAGCTTTGCTGTTGCGTGTATGTCTAAGCCTGTATCCTCAAAAGCCAATGCACAGGAGTGTTTTCTCTTGAAATAAGATGTAAGAATACCACGTTCGAAGGAAATACAGTGTTGCAGACTAAAGACAAATACGTACTTATTGGAAACACTTTTAGAGATGAAATAACGCATCGTTCAAAGTTAGATTGTATCTCCTAAACAACACGTTGTAACTTGAAACTGTTTGGTGTGGTGTTTACATCTAAATGCGTAGCCTCAAAAGAGAACCCACAGGAGAATTTTCTTTCGTCAAAATTTTTCAGAAATCACGTTTTTAGGAAATCCCGCATTGTGCGAAATTATCTTGTTTTTCGTAAACAACACGTTGTAACTCGAAAAGCTTTGGTGTTATGTGTATGTCTAAGCATGTAGCCTCAAAAGAGAACGCACAGGAGAGTTTTCTCCCGAAAGAATATGTAAGAATACCACGTTATAATGAAATACGGTGTTGCAGAGTAAAGACAAATTCTTACATATTGGAAACACTTAACGAGAAGAAATAACACATGGTACAAAATTAGCTTGTATCTCCTAAACAACACGTTGTAACTCGAAAAGATTTGCTGTGGTGTTTACATCTAAACGTGTAGCCTCAAAAGAGAACCCACTGGAGAATTTTCTCTCGTCAATTTTTTTTCAGAAAACCACGTTTTAAGGAAGTCCTGCATCATGCGAAATCATCTTGTTTTCCTAAACAACACGTTGTAACTCGAAAAGCTTTGGTGTTGCGTGTATGTCTAAGCATGTAGCCTCAAAAGAGAATGCACAGTAGAGTATTCTCTCGAAAGAATATGTAAGAATACCACGTTATAAGGAAATACAGTATTGCAGAGTAAAGACAGATACTTACTTATTGGAAACACTTTACGAGAAGGAATAATAAATCGTACAAAATTAGCTTGTATTTCCTAAACAACACGTTGTAACTCGAAGGATTTGGTGTGGCGTATAAGTTGAAACGTGTAGCCTCAACAGAGAACCCACAGGAGAATTTTCTTTCGTCAAATTTGTCAGAAAACCACGTTTTAAGGAAATCCCGCATTGTGCGAAATTATCTTGTTTTTCCTAAACAACATGTTGTAACTCCAAAAGCTTTGGTGTTGCGTGTATGTCTAAACGTGTGGCCTCAAAAGAGAACGCACAGGAGAGTTTTCTCTCGAAAGAATATATAAGAATACCACGTTATAAGGAAATACAGTGTTGCAGAGTAAAGACAAATACGTATGTATTGGAAACACTTTACGAGAAGAAATAATGCATCTTACAAAATTAGCTTGTATCTCCTAAACAACATGTTGTAACTCGAAAAGATTTGGTGTGGCATGTAAGTCTAAACGTGTAGCCTCAAAAGAGAACCCACAGGAGAATTTTCTTTCGTCAAAATTTGTCAGAAAAAAACGTTTTAAGGAAATCCCGCATCGTGCGAAATTATCTTGTTTTTTCTAAACAACACGTTGTAACTCGAAAAGCTTTGGTGCTGCGTGTATGTCTAAGCGTGTAGCCTTAAAAGAGAACGCACAGGAGAGTTTTCTCTCGAACGAATATGTAAGAATACCACGTTATAAGGAAATACAGTGTTGCAGAGTAAAGATAGATACATACGTATTTGAAACACTTTACGAGAAGAAATAATGCATCATACAAAATTAGCTTGTATTTCCTAAAAAGCACATTGTAACTCGAAAGGTTTTGGTGTGGCGTGTACGTCTAAATGTGTAGCCACAAAAGAGAACCCACAGGAGAATTTTCTTTCGTCAAAATTTTTCAGAAAACCACGTTTTAAGGAAATCCCGCGTCCTGCGAAATCATCTTCTTTTTCCTAAACTACATGTTGTAACTTGAATAGCTTTGGTGTTGCCTGTATGTCTAAATGTGTAGCCACAAAAGGGAACGCACAGGACAGTTTTCTATCGAAAGAATATGTAAGAATACCACGTTATAAGGAAATACAATGTTGCAGAGTAAAGACAAATACGTACGTATTGGAAACACTTTATGAGAAGAATTAACACATTGTAAAATATTAGCTTGTATCTCCTAAACAACACGTTGTAACTCGAACAGATTTGGTGTGGCGTGTACGTCTAAACATGTAGCCTCAAAAGAGAACCCACAAGAGAACTTTCTATTGTCAAATATTTCAGAAAACCACGTTTATGGAAATCTCGCATCGTGCGAAATTATCTAGTTTTTCCTAAACAACACGTTGTAACTCGAAAAGCTTTGGTGTTGCTTGTATGTCTAAACATGTAGCCTCAAAAGAGAACGCTCAGGAGACTTTTCCCTCGAAAGAATATGTAAGAATACCACGTTATAAGGAAATACAGTGTTGCAGAGAAAGACAAATACGTACGTATTGGAAACAATTTACGAGAAGAAATAACACATCGTACAAAATTAGCCTGTATCTCCTAAACAACACGTGGTAACTCGAAAGGATTTGGTGTGGCGTGCACGTCTAAACGTGTAGCATCATAAGAGAACCCACAGGAGAATTTTCTTTCTTCAAAATTTGTCAGAACACAACGGTTTAAGGAAATCCGAGAACGCACAGGAGAGTTTTCTCTCGAAATAATATGTAAGAATACCACGTTATAAGGAAATACAGTGTTGCAGAGTAGAGGCAAATACATACTTATTGGAAAAACTTAAACTTTACGAGAAGAAATAATGCATCGTAAAAAAATTAGCTTGTATCTCCTAAACAACACGTTGTAACTTAAAAAGATTTGGTGTGGCCTGTACGTCTAAACGTGTAGTCTCAAATGAGAACCCATAGGAGAATTTTCTTTGGTCAAAATTTGTCAGAAAATCACGTATTAAGGAAATCCCTCTTCGTGCGAAATTATCTTGTTTTTCCTAAACAACACGTTGTAACGCGAAAATCTTTGGTATTGCGTGTATGTCTAAGCGTGTAGCCTCAAAAGAGGACGCACAGGAGAGTTTTCTCTCGAAAGAATATGTAAGAATACCACGTTATAAGGAAATACAGTGTTGCAGACTAAAGGCAAATACGTACCTATTGGAAACACCTTACAAGAAGAAATAAAGTATCGTAAAAAATTAGCTTGTATCTCCTAAACAACAGTTTGTAACTCGAAAAGATTTGGTGTGGCGTGCACGTCTAAACGTGTAGCCTCAAAAGATAACCCACAGGAGAATTTTTTTTCGTTAATATTTCTCAGGAAACCATGTTTTAAGGAAATCACTCATCGTGCGAAATTATCTTGTTTTTCCTAAACAACACGTTGTAACTCGAAAAGCTTTGATGTTGCGTTTCCAATACATATGTATTTTCCTTTACTCTGCAACACTGTATTTCCTTACAACGTGGTATTCTTACATATTCTTTCGAGAGAAAACTCTCCTGTGCGTTCTCTTTTGGGGCTACACGCTTAGACATACACGCAACACCAAAGCTTTTCGAGTTAAAACGTTTTGTTTAGGAAAAACAAGATAATTTCGCATGATGCGGTATTTCCTTCATACGTGGT
This sequence comes from Apodemus sylvaticus, assembly GCF_947179515.1. Lineage (NCBI taxonomy): Eukaryota > Metazoa > Chordata > Mammalia > Rodentia > Muridae > Apodemus > Apodemus sylvaticus. The sequence continues at coordinate 210,698 of NW_026263286.1, forward strand.
TTTCTGACAAATTTTGACCAAAGAAAATTCTCCTATGGTTTCTCTTTTGAGGCTACACGATTAGACGTACACGCCACACCAAATCTTTTTAAGTTACAACGTGTTGTTTAGGAGATACAAGCTAATTTTGTAGGATGCGTTATTTCTTCTCGTAAAGTTTTTCCAATACGTAAATATTTGTCTTTACTCTGCAACACTGTATTTCCTAATAACGTGGTATTCTTATATATTCTTTCGAGAAAAAAACTCTCCTTTGCATTCTCTTTTGAGGCTACACGCTTAGACATACACGCAACACCAAAGGTTTTCGCGTTACAACGTGTTGCTTAGGAAAAACAAGATAATTTCGCACGATGCAGGATTTCCTTAAAACGTGGTTTTCTGACAAATTTTGATGAACGAAAATTCTCCTGTGGGTTCTCGTTTGAGGCTACACGTTTAGACGTACACACCACACCAAATATTTTCGAGTTATAACGTGATGTTTAGGAGATACATACTAATTTTGTACGATGCCTTATTTCTTCTCGTAAAGTTTAAGTGTTTCCAATAAGTACGTATTTGTCTTTACTCTGCAACACTGTATTTCCTTATAACGTGGTATTCTTACATATTCTTTCGAGAGAAAACTCACCTGTGCGTTCTCTTTTGAGGCTACATGCTTTGACATACACGCAACACCAAAGCTTTTCGAGTTACAATGTGTTGTTTAGGAAAAACAAGATAATTTAGCACGATGCGGGATTTCCTTAAAACGTGGTTTTCTGACAAATTTTGACGAAAGAAAATACTCCTGTGGGTTCTCTTTTGAGGCTACACATTTAGACGTACACACCACATCAAATCTTTTCGAGTTACAACGTGTTGTTTAGGAGATACAAGCTAATTTTTTTACGAAGCGTTATTTCTTCTCATAAAGTTTAAGTGTTTCCATTACGTACATTTTTGCCTTTACTCTGCAACACTGTATTTCCTTATAACGTGGTATTCTTGCATATTCTTTCGAGAGAAAACTCTCCTGTGCATTCTCCTTTGAGGCTACGTGCTTAGATATACACGCAACACCAAAGCTTTTCGAGTTACAACGTGTTATTTAGGAAAAACAACATAATTTCGCACGATGCGGGATTTCCTTAAAACGTGGTTTTCTGACAAATTTTGAAGAAATAAAACTCTCCTGTGGGTACTCTTTTGAGGCTACACGTTTAGACGTACATGCCACACCAAATCTTTTCGAGTTACAACGTGTTGTTTAGGACATAAAGGTATTTTTGCAAGATGCGTTATTTCTCTCATAAAGTGTTTCTAATACATATGTATTAGTCTTTACTCTGCAACACTGTATTTCCTTGTAATGTGGTATCCTTACATATTCTTTAGAGAGAAAACTCTACTGTGCGTTCTCTTTTGAGGCTACACGCTTAGACAAACATGCAACACCAAAGCTTTTCGAGTTACCACGTGTTGTTTAGGAAAAACAAGATAATTTCGCAAGATGCGGTATGTCCTTAAAACGTGGTTTTCTGACAAATTTTGACGAAAGAAAATTCTCCTTTTTGTTCTCCTTTGAGGCTACACGTTTAGACATACACGTCAAACCAAATCTTTTCGAGTTACCACGTGTTGTTTAGGAGATATAAGCTAATTTTGTTCGATGAGTTATTTCTTCTCGTAAAGTGTTCCCAATATATACTTATTTGTCTTTATTCTGCAACACTGTATTTCCTTATAACCTGGTATTCTTACATATTCTTTCGAGTGAAAACTCTCCTGTGTGTTCTCTTTTGAGGCTACACACTGAGACATACACGCAACACCAAAGCTTTTCGAGTTACAACGTGTTGTTTTGGAAAAACAAGATAATTTTGCAGGATGCGGGATTTCTTTAAAATGTGGTTTTCTGACAAATTTTGACGAAAGAAAATTCTCCAGTGGGTTCTCTTTTGAGGCTAAATTTTAGACGTACACGCCAAACCAAATATTTTCGAGTTTCCACTTGTTGTTTAGGAGATACAAGCTAATATTGTATGATGCTTAATTTCTTCTCGTAAAGTGTTTCCAATATGTACGTATTTGTCTTTACTCTGCAACACTGTATTTCCTTATAACGTTGAATTCTTACATGTTCTATCGAGAGAAAACTCTCCTGTGCATTCTCTTTTGAGGCTACACGCTTAGACAAACATGCAACACCAAAGCTTTTCGAGTTACCACGTGTTGTTTAGGAAAAACAAGATAATTTCGCAAGATGCGGTATTTCCTTAAAACGTGGTTTTCTGACAAATTTTGACGAAAGAAAATTCTCCTTTTTGTTCTCCTTTGAGGCTACACGTTTAGACATACACGTCAAACCAAATCTTTTCGAGTTACTACGTATTGTTTAGGAGATATAAGCTAATTTTGTTCGATGAGTTATTTCTTCTCGTAAAGTGTTCCCAATATATACTTATTTGTATTTACTCTGCAAAATTGTATTTCCTAATAACGTGGTATTCTTACATATTCTTTCGAGAGAAAACTCTCCTGTGCCTTCTCTTTTGAGGCTCCACGCTTACACATACACGCAACACCAAAGCTTTTCGAGTTAAAACATGTTGTTTAGGAAAAAGAAGATGATTTCGCACGATGCGGGATTTCCTTAAGACGTGGTTTTCTGAAAAATTTTGACGAAAGAAAATTCTCCTGTGGGTTCTCTTTTGAGGCTACACATTTAGTCGTACACGCCACACCAAATGTTTTCGAGTTACAACGTGTTTTTTAGGAGATACAAGCTAATTTTGTACGATGCGTTAATTCTTCTCGTAAGGTGTTTCCAATACGTATTTGTCTTTACTCTGAAACACTGTATTTCCTTATAACGTGGTATTCTTATATATTCTTTCGAGAGAAAACTATCCTGTGCGTTCCCTTTTGAGGCTACACACTTAGACATAAAGGCAAGACCAAAGCTTTTCGAGTTACAACATGTTGTTTATGAATAAAAAGATAATTTCGCACGATGCGGGATTTCCTTAAAACGTGGTTTTCTGACAAATTTTGACAAAAGAAAATTCTCCTGTGGGTTATCTTTTGAGGCTACACGTTTAGACGTACACGTCACACCAAATCTTTTCGAGTTACCACGTGTTGTTTAGGAGATACAAGCTAATTTTGTACGATGCGTTATTTTTTCTTGTAAAGTGTTTCTAATATGTACTTATTTGCCTTTACTCTGCAAAATTGTATTTCTTTACAACGTGGTTTTCTTACATATTCTTTCGAGAGAAAACTCTCCTGTGCCTTCTCTTTTGAGGCTCCACACTTAGACATACGCGCAACACCAAAGCTTTTCGAGTTACAACATGTTGTTTAGGAAAAAGAAGATGATTTTGCACGATGCGGGATTTCCTTAAAACGTGGTTTTCTGAAAAATTTTAACGAAAGAAAATTCTCCTGTGCGTTCTCTTTTAAGGCTACACGTTTAGACGTACATGCCACACCAAATATTTTCGAGTTACAACGTGTTGTTTAGGAGATTCAAGCTAATTTTGTACTATGTGTTAATTCTTTACGTAAAGTGTTTCGAATACATACGTGTTTGTCTTTACTCTGCAACACTGTATTTCCTTATAACGTGGTATTCTTACATATTCTTTCGAGAGAAAACGCTCCTGTGAGTTCTCTTTTGAGACTACATGCTTAGACATACACGCAACTCCAGAGCTTTTCGAGTTACAACTTGTTGTTTAGAAAAAACAAGATAATTTCGCACGATGCTAGTTTTCCTTAAAACGTGGTTTCTGACAAATTTTGATGAAAGAAAATTCACCTGTGGGTTCTCTTTTGAGGCTATACATTTAGACGTACACGTCACACCAAATCCTTTTGAGTTACAACGTGTTGTTTAGGAGATACAAGCTAATTTTGTATGATGCGTTATTTCTTCTTGTAAAGTGTTTCCAATATGGACTTATTTGTCTTTATTCTGAAAAAATGTATTTCCTTATAACGTGGTATTCTTACATATTCTTTCGAGAGAAAACTCTCCTGTGCCTTCTCTTTTCAGGCTCCACGCTTAGACATACACGCAACACCAAAGCTTTTCGAGTCACAACATGCTGTTTAGGAAAAAGGAGATGATTTCGCACGATGCGGGATTTCCTTAAAACGTGGTTTTCTGAAAAATTTTGACGAAAGAAAATTCTCCTGTTGGTTCTCTTTTGAGGCTACATATTTAGACGTACATGCCACACCAAATCTTTTCGAGTTACAACGTGTTGTTTAGGAGATACAAGCTAATTTTTTGCAATGCGTTAATTCTTCTCGTACAGTGTTTCCAATAAGTATGTATTTGTCTTTACTCTGCAACATTGTATTTCCTTATAACTTGGTATTCTTACATATTATTTCGAGAGAAAACTATCCTGTGCGTTCCCTTTTGAGGCTACACACTTAGACATACAGGCAACACCATAGCTTTTCGAGTTACAACGTGTTGTTTAGGAAAAACAAGATAATTTCGCACAATGCAGGATTACCTTAAAACGTGGATTTCTGACAAATTTTGACGAAAGAAAATTCTCCTGTGGGTTCTCTTTTGAGGCTACACGTTTAGATGTACATGCCACACCAAATCCTTTCGAGTTACCACGTGTTGTTTAGGAGATACAAGCTAATTTTTTACGATGCGTTATTTCTTCTCGTAAAGTGTTTCCAATACGTACTTATTTGTCTTTACTCTGCAACACTGTATTTCCTTATAACGTTGTATTCTTACATGTTCTTTCGAGAGAAAACTCTCCTGTGCGTTCTCTTTAGAGGCTACAAGCTCAGACATACACGCAACACCAAAGCTTTTTGAGTTACAACGTGTTGTTTAGGAAAAACAAGATAATTTTGCACGATGAGAGATTTCCCTAAAACGTGGTTTTTGGACAAATTTTGACGAAAGAAAGTTCTCCTGTGGGTTCTCTTTTGAGGTTACACATGTATACGTACGAGCCACACCAAATCCTTTCGAGTTACAAGGAGTTGTTTAGGAGATACAAGCTAATTTTGTACCATGCATTAATTCTTCTCATAAAGTATTTACAATACGTACCTATTTATCTTTACTCTGCAACACTGTATTTACTTATAACGTGGTATTCTTACATGTTCTTTCGAGAGAAAACTCTCCTCTGCGTTCTCTTTTGAGGCTACACGCTTAGACCTACACACAACACCAAAGCTTTTCGAGATACAACGTGTTGTTTAGGAAAAACAAGGTAATTTCGCACGATGCGATATTTCCTTAAAACGTGGTTTTCTGACAAATTTTGACGAAACAAAATTCTCCTGTGGGTTCTCTTTGGAGGCTACACGTTTAGATGTAAACAGCACACCAAATCAGTTCGAGTTACAACGTGTTGATTAGGAGATACAAGCTAATTTTGTACGATGCGTTATTTCTTCTCGTAAAGTGTTTCCAATATGTACGTATTTGTCTTTACTCTTCAACACTGTATTTCCTTATAACGTGGTATTCTTACATATTCTTTCGAGAGAAAACTCTCCTGTGCCTTCTCTTTTGAGGCTACACCCTTAGACATACACGCAAACCAAAGATTTTCGAGTTACAATATGTTGTTTAGGAAAAACAAGATAATTTCGCACGATGCGGGATTTCCATAAAATGTGGTTTTCTGAAAAATTTTAACGAAAGAAAATTATCCTGTGGGTTCTCTTTTGAGGCTACACATTTAGACGTACAGGCCACACCAAATCCTTTTGAGTTACAACGTGTTGTTTAGGAGATACAAGCTAATTTTGTACAATGCGTTATTTCTTCTCGTAAAGTGTTTCCAATACATACGTATTTGTCTTTACTCTGCAACTCTGTATTTCCTTATAACGTGGTATTTTAACATATTCTTTTGAGAGAAAACTCTCCTGTGCATTCTCTTTTGAGGCTATAGGCTTAGACATACACGCAACACCAAAGCTTTTCGAGTTATAACGTGTTGTTTATGAAAAACTAGATAATTTCGCACGATGAGGGATTTCCATAAAACGTGGTTTTCTGACAAATTTTGACAAGAGAAAATTATCCCGTGGGTTCTCTTTTGAGGCCACACGTTTAGATGTACACGCCACACCAAATCATTTCGAGTTACAACGTGTTGTTTAGGGGATACAAGCTAATTTTGCACAAAGAGTTATTTCTTCTCGTAAAGTATTTCCAATACCTACGTAATTGTCTTTACTCAGCAACACTGTATTTCCTTTTAACGTGGTATTCTTACATATTCTTTCGAGAGAAAACTCTCCTGTGCATTCCCTTTTGAGGCTACACGCTTAGACTTACACGCAACACCAAAGCTTTTCGAGTTATAACGTGTTGTTTAGGAAAAACAAGATAATTTCTCACGATGCGGGATTTCCATAAAACGTGGTTTTCTGACAAATTTTGACCTAAGAAAATTCTCCTGTGGGTTCTCTTTTGAGGCTACACGTTTAGACGTACATGCCACACCAAATCTTTTCGAGTTACAACGTTTTGTTTCAGAGATACAGACTAATTTTGTACGATGCGTCATTTCTTCTCGTAAAGTGTTGCCAATACATATGTATTTGTCTTTACTCTGCAACACGATATTTCCTTAAAACGTGGTATTCTTACATATTCTTTCGAGAAAAAAACTCTCCTGTGCCTTCTCTTTTGAGGCTACACGCTTAGACATACACGCAACACCAAAGCTTTTCGAGTTACAACGTGTTGTTTAGGAAAAACAAGATAATTTCGCAAGATGCGGGATTTCCTTAAAACGTGGTTTTCTGAAAAATTTTGACGAAAGAAAATTCGCCTGTGGGTTCTCTTTTGAGGCTACACGTTTAGACGTACACGCCACACCAAATCTTTTTCAGTTACAACATGTTGTTTAGGAGATACAGACTAATTTTGTACGATGCCTTATTTTTTCTCGTAAGATGTTGCCAATACGTACATATTTATCTTTACTCTGCAACTCTGTATTTCCTTAAAACGTGGTATTCTTACATATTCTTTCGAGAGAAAACTCTCCTGTGCCTTCTCTTTTGAGGCTACACGTTTAGATGTACACGCCACACAAAATATTTCGAGTTACAACGTGTTGTTTAGGAGATAAAAGCTAATTTTGTACGATGCGTTATTTCTTCTCGTAAAGTGTTTCCTATACATAAGTATTTGTCTTTACTCTGCAACACTGTCTTTCCTTATAACGTGGTATTTTTACATATTCTTTCGAGAGAAAATTCTCCTGTGCCTTCTCTTTTGAGGCTACACGCTTACACATACACGCCACACCAAATCTTTTCGAGTTACAACGTGTTGTTTAGGAGATACGAGCTAATTTTGTACGATGCTTTATTTCATCTCGTAAAGTTTAAGGGTTTCCAATACGTACCTATTTGTCTTTACTCTGCAACACTGTATTTCCTTATAACGTGGTATTCTTACATATTCTTTCGAGAGAAAACTCTCCTGTGTGTTCTCTTTTGAGGCTACACGCTGAGACATACACGCAACACCAAAGCTCTTCGAGTTAAAACGTGTTGTTTAGGAAAAACAAGATAATTTTGCACGATGTAGGTTTTCCTTAATACGTGGTTTTCTGACAAATTTGACCAAGAAAATTCTCCTGTGGGTTCTCTTTTGAGGCTACACGTTTAGACGTACACGCCACACCAAATCATTTAGAGTTACAACGTGTTGTTTAGGAGATACAAGCTAATTTTGTAGGATGCGTTATTTCTTCTTGTAAAATGTTTCTAATATGTACGTATTTGTCTTTACTCTGCAACACTGTATTTCCTTATAACGTGGTATTATATATTCTTTCGAGAAAGAACTCTCCTTTGCCTTCTCTTTTGAGGCTACATGCTTAGACATACACGCAACACCAAAGCTTTTCGAGTTACAAAGTGTTATTTAAGAAAAACAAGATAATTTTGCACGATGAGGGATTTCCTTAAAACGTAGTTTTCTCACAAATTTTGACGATAGAAAATTCTCCTGTGGGTTCTCTTTTGAGGCTACACGTTTAGACGTACATGCCCCACCAAATCCTTTCGAGTTACAACCTGTTGTTTAGGAGATACAAACTAATTTTATATGATGCGTTATTTCTTCTCGTAAAGTGTTTCCAATAAGTACGTATTTGTCTTTACTCTGCAACACTGTATTTCCTTATAACCTGGTATTCTTACATATTCTTTCTAGTGAAAACTCTCCTGTGTGTTCTCTTTTGAGGCTACACACTGAGGCAAACACGCAACACCAAATCTTTTCGAGTTACAACGTGTTGTTTAGGAAAAACAAGATAATTTCCCACGATGCAGGATTTCCATTATACGTGGTTTTCTGACAAATTTGACCAAACAAAATTCGCCTGTGGGTTCTCTTTTGAGGCTACACGTTTAGACGTACACACCACATTAAATCTTTTCGAGTTACAACGTGTTGTTTAGGAGATACAAGCTAATTTTGTATGATGCATTATTTCTTCTCGTAAAGTGTTTCCAATATGTACGTATTTGTCTTTACTCTGCAACACTGTATTTCCTTATAACGTGGTATTCTTACATATTCTTTTGAGAAAAAACTCTCCTTTGCATTCTCTTTTGAGGCTACACGCTTAGACATACACGCAACACCAAAGCTTTTCGAGTTACAACTTGTTGTTTAGGAAAAACAAGATAATTTTTCACGCTGAGGGATTTCCTTAAAACGTGGTTTTCTTACATATTTTGACGATAAAAAATTCTCCTGTCGGTTCTCTTTTGAGGCTACACGTTTAGAAGTACACGTCACACCAAATATTTTCGAGTTACAACGTGTTGTTTATGAGATACAAGCTAATTTTGTACGAATTTTTATTTCTTCTCTTAAAGTGTTTACAATATGTACGTATTTGTCTTTACTCTGCAACACTGTATTTCCTTATAACGTGGTATTCTTACATATTCTTTCGAAAGAAAACTCTCCTTGCATTCCCTTTAGAGGCTACACACTTAGACATACACGCAACACCAAAGCTTTTCGAGTTACAACGTGTTGTTTAGGAAAAACAAGATAATTTCGCACGATGCGGAATTTCCTTAAAACGTGGTTTTCTGACAAATTTTGACGAAAGAAAACTCTCCTGTGGGTTCTCTTTTGAGGATACACGTTTAGACGTACACGCCACACCAAATCTTTTCGAGTTCCAACATGTTGTTTAGGACCTACAAGCTAATTTTGCAAGATGCGTTATTTCTCTCATAAAGTGTTTCCAGTACGTACGTATTTGTCTTTACTCTGCTACACTGTATTTCCTTATAACGTGGTATTCTTACATATTCTTTCGAGAGAAAACTCTCCTATGCGTTCTCTTTTGGGGCTTCACGCTTAGACATACACCCAACACCAAAGCTTTTCGAGTTAAAACGTGTTGTTTAGGAAGAACAAGATAATTTCTCACGATGCGGTATTTCCTTAAACGTGGTTTTCTGAAAAATTTTGACGAAAGAAAATTGTCCTGTGGGTTCTCTTTTGAGGCTACACGTTTAGACGTACATGCCACACCAAATCTTTTCGAGTTACAACGTGTTGTTTAGGAGATACAAGCTAATTTTGTACGATGCTTTATTTCATCTCGTAAAGTTTAAGGGTTTCCAATACATACTTGTTTGTCTTTACTCTGCAACACTGTATTTCCTTATAACGTGGTATTCTTTCATATTCTTTCGAGAGAAAACTCTCCTGTGCGTTCTCTTTTGAGGCTACAAGTTTAGACATACACGCAACGGCAAAGCTTTTCGAGTTACAACATGTTGTTTAGGAAGAACAAGATAATTTCCCACGATGCAGGATTTCCTTAAAACGTGGTGTTCTGACAAATTTTGACGAAAGAAAATTCTCCTGTGGGTTCTCTTTTGAGGCTACACCTTTAGACGTACACACCACACCAAATCTTTTGAGTTACACCGTGCTGTTTAGGAGATACAAGCTAATTTTTTTTACGATGCGTTATTTCTTCTCGTAAAGTTTAACTGTTTCCAATACATACGTTTTTGCCTTTACTCTGCAACTCTGTAATTCCTAATAACGTGGTATTCTTACATATTCTTTCGAGAGAAAACTCTCCTGTGCGTTCTCTTTTGAGGCTACACGCTTAGACATACACGCAACACCACAGTTTTTCGAGTTACAATGTGTTGTTTAGGAAAAACAAGATAATTTAGCACGATGCGGGATATCCTTAAAACGTGGTTTTCTGACAAATTTTGACGAAAGAAAATACTCCTGAGGGTTCTCTTTTGAGGCTACACGTTTAGACGTACACGCCACACCAAATCTTTTCGAGTTACAACGTGTTGTTTAGGAGATACAAGCTAATTTTTTAAGATGTGTTATTTCTCTCGTAAAGTTTAAGTGTTTCAAATACGTACGTATTTGCCTTTACTCTGAAACACTGTTTTCCTTATAACATGGTATTCTTGCATATTCTTTCGAGAGAAAACTTTCCTGTGCGTTCTCTTTTGAGGCTACACGCTTAGACATACAAGCAACACCAAAGCTTTTCGAGTTACAACTTGTTGTTTTGGAAGAACAAGATAATTTCTCACGATGCGGGATTTCCTTAAAACGTGGTTTGCTGACAAATTTTGACGAAAGAAAATAGTCCTGTGGGTTCTCTTTTGGGGCTACACGTTTAGACGTACAAGCCCCACCAAATCTTTTCCAGTAAAAACGTGTTGTTTAGGAGATACAAGCTAATTTTGTACGATGCTTTATTTCATCTCGTAAGTTTAAGGGTTTCCAATATGTACGTTTTCGTCTTTACTCAGCAACACTGTACTTCCTTATAAAGTGGTATTCTTAACTATTCTTTCGAGAGAAAACTCTTCTGTGCGTTTTCTTTTGAGGCTACACGCTTAGACATACATGCAGCACCAAAGCTTTTCGAGTTACAACGTGTTGTTTAGGAAAAACAAGATAATTTCACACGATGCGGGGTTTCCTTAATACGTGGTTTTCTGACAAATTTTGACCAAAGAAAATTCTCCTGTGGGTTCTCTTTTGAGGCTACACGTTTAGCCGTACATGCCACATCAATTCTTTTCGAGTTACAACCTGTTGTTTAGGAGATACAAGCTAATTTTGAACGATGCGTTATTTCATCTCTAAAAGTGTTTCCAATAAGTACGTATTTGTCTTTACTCTGCAACACTGTATTTCCTTATAACGTGGTATTCTTACATATTCTTTCGAGAGAAAACTCTCCTGTGCGTTCTGTTTTGAGGCTACATGCTTAGACATACACGCAACACCAAAGCTTTTCGAGTTACAACGTGTTTTTTAGGAAGAACAAGACAATTTCTCACGATGCGGGATTTCCTTAAAACGTGGTTTTCTGACAAATTTTGACGAAAGAAAATTGTCCTGTGGTTCTCTTTTGAGGCTACACGTTTAGATGTACACGCCACACCAAATCTTTTCGAGTTACAACGTGTTGTTTAGGAGATACAAGCTAATTTTGTACGATGCTTTATTTCATCTCTTAAAGTTTAAGGGTTTCCAATACGTAAGTATTTGTCATTATTCTGCAACAGTGTACTTCCTTATAACGTGGTAGTCTTACATATTCTTTCGAGAGAAAACACTCCTGTGTGTTCTCCTTTGAGGCTACACGCTTAGACATACACGCAACACCAAAGCTTTTCGAGTTACAACGCGTTGTTTAGGAAAAAACAAGATAATTTCTCACGATGCTGGATTTCCTTAATACGTGGTTTTCTGACAAATTTGACCAAAGAAAATTGTCCTGTGGGTTCTCTTTTGAGGCTACACATTTAGACGTACACGCCACAGCAAATCATTTAGAGTTACAACGTGTTGTTTAGGAGATACAAGCTAATTTTGTACGATGCGTTATTTCTTCTCGTAAAGTGTTTCCAATATGTACGTATTTGTCTTTACTCTGCAACACTGTATTTCCTTATAATGTGGTATTCTTATATATTCTTTCGAGAAAGAACTCTCCTTTGCATTCTCTTTTGAGGCTACATGCTTAGACATACACGCAACACCAAAGCTTTTCGAGTTACAACGTGTTGTTTAAGAAAAACACGATAATTTTGCACGATGAGGGATTTCCTTAAAACGTGGTTTTCTCACAAATTTTGACGATAGAAAATTCTTCTGTGGGTTCTCTTTTGAGGCTACACGTTTAGACATACATGCCACACCAAATCCTTTCGAGTTACAACCTGTTGTTTAGGAGATACAAGCTAATTTTGTATGATGCGTTATTTCTTCTTGTAAAGTGTTTCCAATAAGTACGTATTTGTCTTTACTCTGCAACACTGTATTTCCTTATAACCTGGTATTCTTACATACTTTTTCTAGTGAAAACTCTCCTGTGTGTTCTCTTTTGAGGCTACACACTGAGACAAACACGCAACACCAAATCTTTTCGAGTTACAACATGTTGTTTAGGAAAAACAAGATAATTTCCCACGATGCAGGATTTCCTTAATACGTGGTTTTCTGACAAATTTGACCAAAGAAAATTCTCCTGTGGGTTCTCTTTTGAGGCTACACCTTTATACGTACACGCCACATCAAATCTTTTCGAGTTACAACGTGTTGTTTAGGAGTACAAGGTAATTTTGTATGATGCGTTATTTCTTCTCTTAAAGTGTTTCCAATATGTACGTATTTGTCTTTACTCTGCAACTCTGTATTTCCTTATAACGTGGTATTCTTACATATTCTTTCAAGAAAAAACTCTCCTTTGCATTCTCTTTTGAGGCTACACGCTTAGACATACACGCAACACCAAAGATTTCGAGTTACAACTTGTTGTTTAGGAAAAACAAGATAATATTGCATGATGAGGGATTTCCTTAAAACGTGGTTTTCTCACATATTTTGATGATAAAAAAATTCTCCTGTTAGTTCTTTTTTGAGGCTACACGTTTAGTCGTACACGTCACACCAAATATTTTCAAGTTACAACCTGTTGTTTAGGAGATACAAGCTAATTTTGTATGGTTTTTTATTTCTTCTCTTAAGGTGTTTCCAATATGTACGTATTTGTCGTTACTCTGCAACACTGTATTTCCTTATAACGTGGTATTCTTACATATTCTTTCGAGAGAAAACTCTCCTTGCATATCCTTTTGAGGCTACACACTTAGACATACACGCAACACCAAAGCTTTTCGAGTTACAACTTGTTCTTTAGGAAAAACAAGATAATTTTGCAGGATGCGGGATTTCGTTAAAACGTGGTTTTCTGACAAATTTTGAAGAAAGAAAATTCTCCAGGGCGCTCTCTTTTGAGGCTACACGTTTAGACATACACACCAAATGAAATGTTTGTGAGTTTCCACTTTTTGTTTAGGAGATACAAGCTAATATTTCATGATGCGTAATTTCTTCTCGTAAAGTGTTACCAATATGTATGTATTTGTCTTTACTCTGCAACACTGTATTTCCATATAACCTTGTATTCTTACATGTTCTTTCGAGAGAGAACTCTCCTGTGCATTCTCCTTTGAGGCTACACGCTTAGACATATACGCAACACCAAAGCTTTTCGAGTTACAACGTGTGGTTTAGGAAAAACAAGATAATTTCTCATGATGCAGGATTTCCTTAAAACGTGGTTTTCTGACAAATTTTGACGAAAGAAAATTCTCCTTTGTGTTCTCTTTTGCGACTACACGTTTAGACGTACACGCCAAACCAAACCTTTCGAGTTACCACGTGTTGTTTAGGAGATACAAGCTAATTTTGTCCGATGCGTTATTTCTTCTCCTAAAGTGTTTCCAATATGTACTTATTTGCCTTTACTCGGCAAAATTGTATTTCTTTATAACGTGGTATTCTTACATATTCTTTCGAGGGAAAACTCACCTGTGCCTTCGCTTTTGAGGCTCCACGCTTAAACATACACGCAACACCAAAGCTTTTTGAGTTACAACATGTTGTTTAGGAAAAAGAAGATGATTTCGCATGATGCGGGATTTCCTTAAAACGTGGTTTTCTGAAAAAATTTAACGAAAGAAAATTGTCCGGTGGGTTCACTTTTGAGGCTACACGTTTAGACGTACACGCCACACCAAATCTTTTCCAGTTACAACGTGTTGTTTAGGAGATACAAGTTAATTTTTTACGATGCATTATTTCTTCTCGTAAAGTGTTTCCAATATGTACATATTTGTCTTTACTCTGCAACACTGTATTTCCTTATAACGTGGTATTCTTATATATTCTTTCTAGAAAAAACTCTCCTTTACATTCTCTTTTGAAGCTACACGCTTAGACATACACGCATCACCAAAGCTTTTCGAGTTACAACTTGTTGTTTAGGAAAAACAAGATAATTTTGCACGATGAGGGATTTCCTTAAAACGTGGTTTTCTCACATATTTTGATGAAAGAAAATTCTCCTGTGGGTTCTCTTTTGAGGCTACACGTTTAGCTGTACACGCCACACCAAATCCTTTTGACTTACAACCTGTTGTTTAGGAGATACAAGCTAATAATGTATGTTGCGTTATTTCTTCTCGTAAAGTGTTTCCAATACATACGTATTTGTCTTTACTCTGCAACACTGTATTTCCTTATAAGGTGGTATTCTTACATATTCTTTCGAGGAAAAACTCTCCTGTGTGTTCTCTTTTGAGGCTACATGCTTAGACATACACGCAACACCAAAGCTTTTCGAGTTACAACGTGTTGTTTAGGGAAAAGAAGATAATTTTGCACGATGCGAGATTTCCTTAAAACGTGGTTTCTGACAAATTTTGTTGAAAGAAAATTCTCCTGTGGGTTCTCTTTTAAGGCTACACGTTTAGACGTACACATCACACCAAATCTTTTCGAGTTACAACGTGTTGTTTAGGAGATACAATCTAATTTTGTACGATGCATTATTTCTTCTCTTAAAGTGTTTCCAATATGTACGTATTTGTCTTTACTCTGCAACACTGTATTTCCTTATAACGTGGTATTCTTACATATTCTTTCGAGAGAAAACTCTCCTGTGCATTCCCTTTTGTGGCTACACACTTAGACATACACGCAACACCAAAGCTTTTCGAGTTACAACTTGTTGTTTAGGAAAAACAAAATAATTTCGCAGGATGCGGTATTTCGTTAAAACGTGATTTTCTGACAAATTTTGAAGAAAGAAAATTCTCCAATGGGTTCTCTTTTGAGGCTACACGTTTAGACGTACACGCCACATGAAGTCCTTTCGAGTTACCACGTGTTGTTTAGTAGATACAAGCTAATTTTTTACGATGCATTATTTCTTCTTGTAAAGTGTTTCCAACAAGTATGTATTTGTCTTTACTCTGCAACACTGTATTTCCTTATAACGTTTTATTCTTACATGTTCTTTCTAGAGAAAACTCTCCTGTTCATACTCTTTAGAGGCTACACGCTTAGACATACACGCAACAACAAAGCTTTTCGAGTTACAACGTGTTGTTTAGGAAAAACAAGATAATTTTGCACGATGCGGGATTTACTTAAAACGTGGTTTTTCTGACAAATTTTGAAGAAAGAAAGTTATCCTGTGGGTCCTCTTTTGAGGCTACACGTGTAGACATACGAGCCACACCAAATCTTTTCGAGTTACAACGTGTTGTTTAGGAGATACAAGCTAATTTTGTATGATGCATTATTTCTTCTCTTAAAGTGTTTCCAATAGGTACGTAATTGTCTTTTCTGTGCAACACTGTATTTCCTTATAACGTGGTATTCTTACATGTTCGTTCGAGAGAAAACTCTCCTGTGCATTCTCTTTTGAGGCTACACGCTTAGACATACACGCAACACCAAAGCTTTTCGAGTTACAACGTGTTGTTTAGGAAAAACTAGAAAATTTCGCACGAAGCGAGATTTCCATACAACGTGGTTTCTGACAAATTTTGATGAAAGAAAATTCTCCTATGGGTTCTCTTTTGAGGCAACACGTTTAGACGTACACGCCACACCAATTCTTTTCTAGTTACCACGTGTTGTTTAGGAGATAAAAGCTAATTTTTTACAATGAATTATTTCTTCTCGTAAAGTGTTTCCAACAAGTATGTATTTGTCTTTACTCTGCAACACTGTATTCCTTATAACGTTGTATTCTTACATGTTCTTTCGAGAGAAAACTCTCCTGTGTGTACTCTTTAGAGGCTACACGCTTAGACATACACTCAACACCAAAGCTTTTCAAGTTACAACGTGTTGTTTAGGAAAAACAAGATAATTTTGCACGATGCGGGCTTTCCTTAAGACGTGGTTTTCTGACAAATTTTGACGAAAGAAAGTTCTCCTGTGGGTTCTCTTTTGAGGCTACACGTGTAGTCGTACGAGCCACACCAAATCTTTTCTAGTTACAACGTGTTGTTTAGGAGATACAAGCTAATTTTTTACGATGCATTATTTCTTCTCTTAAAGTGTTTCCAATAGGTACGTATTTGTCTTTACTCTGCAACACTGTATTTCCTTATAACGAGGTATTCTTACATATTCTTTCAAGAGAAAACTCTCCTGTGCGTTCTCTTTTGAGGCTACACGCTTAGACATACACGCAACACCAAAGCTTTTCGAGTTACAACGTGTTCTTTAGGAAAAACAAGATAATTTCGCACGATTCGAGATTTCCTTAAAACGTGGTTTCTGACAAATTTTGATGAAAGAAAATTCTCCTGTGGGTTCGCTTTTTAGGCCACACGTTTAGACGTACTCGTCACATCAAATCTTTTCGAGTTACAATGTGTTGTTTAGGAGATACAAGCTAATTTTTTACGATGCATTATTTCTTCTCGTAAAGTGTTTCCAATATGTACGTATTTGTCTTTACTCTGCAACACTGTATTTCCTTATAACGTGGTATTCTTACATATTCGTTCGATAGAAAACTCTCCTGGGCATTCCCTTTAGAGGCTACACACTTAGACATACAAGAAACACCAAAGCTTTTCGAGTTACAACTTGTTGTTTAGGAAAAACAAGATAATTTCGCACGATGCGGGATTTCCTTATAACGTGGTTTTCTGACAAATTTTGAAGAAAGAAAATTCTCCTGTGGGGTCTCTTTTGAGGCTACACTTTGAGACGTACATGCCAAACCAAATCTTTTCGAGTTATCACTTGTTGTTTAGGAGATACAAGCTAATATTTTATGATCCGTCATTTCTTCTCGTAAAGTGTTTCCAATATTTACGTTTTTGTCTTTACTCTGCAACACTGTATTTCCTTATAACGTTGTAGTCTTACATGTTCCTTCGAGAGAAAACTCTCCTGTGCATTCTCTTTTGGGGCTACACGCTTAGATATACATGCAACACCAAAGCTTTTTGAGTTACAACGTTTTGTTTAGGAAAAACAAGATAATTTTGCACGATGCGGGATTTCCTTAAAACGTGGTTATCTAATTTTGATGAAAGAAAATTCTCCTGTTGGTTCTCTTTTGAGGCTACACGTTTAGACGTACACGCCAAACCAAATCTTTTCGAGTTACCACGTGTTGTTTAGGAGATACAAGGTAATTTTGTATGATGTATTATTTCTTCTCGTAAAGTGTTTCCAATATGTACTTATTTGTCTTTACTCTGCAAAATTGTATTTCCTAATAACGTGGTATTCTTACATATTCTCTCGAGAGAAAACTATCCTGTGCCTTCTCTTTTGAGGCTCCACGCTTAGACATACACGCAACACTAAAGCTTTTCGAGTTACAATATGTTGTTTAGGAAAAAGAAGATGATTTCACACGATGCGGGATTTCCTTAAAACATGGTTCTGTGAAAAATTTTGATGAAAGAAAATTCTCCTGTGGTTTCCCCTTTGAGGCTACACATTTAGACGTACAGGCCACACCAAATCTTTTCGAGATACAACTTGTTGTTTAGGAGATACAAGCTAATTTTGTACTATGCGTTATTTCTTCTCGTAAAGTGTTTCCAATACGTACGTGTTTGTCTTTACACTGCAACATTGTATTTCCTTATAACGTGGCATTCTTACATATTCTTTCGAGAGAAAACTCTCCTGTGCTTTCTCTTTTGAGGCTACACGCTTAGACATACACGCAATACCAGAGCTTTTCGAGTTACAACGTGTTGTTTAGGAAAAACAAGATAATTTCGCACAATGTGAGATTTCCTTAAAACGTGGTTTCTGACAAATTTTGATGAAAGAAAATTCTCCTGTGGGATCTCTTTTGAGGCTACACGTTTAGACGTACACGCCACACCAAATCTTTTCGAGTAACAAGGTGTTGTTTAGGAGATTCAAGCTAATTCTGTACGATGCGTTAATTCTTCTCGTAAAGTGTTTCCAATATGTACGTATTTGTCTTTACTCTGCAACACTGTATTTCCTTATAACGGGGTATTCTTACATATTCTTTCGAGAGAAAACTCTCCTGTGCATTCCCTTTTGAGGCTACACACTTAGACATACACGCAAACCAAAGCTTTTCGAGTTACAACTTGTTGTTTAGGAAAAACAAGATGATTTCGCAGGATGCGGGATTTCGTTAAAACGTGGTTTTCTGACAAATTTTGAAGAAAGAAAATTCTCCAGTGGGTTCTCTTTTGAGGCTACACTTTTAGACGTACACGCCAAACCAAATGTTTTCGAGTTTCCACTTTTTCTTTAGGAGATACAAGCTAATATTGTATGATGCGTAATTTCTTCTCGTAAAGTGTTTCCAATAAGTACGTATTTGTCTTTACTCTGCAACACTGTATTTCCTTATAACTTTGTATTCTTACATGTTCTTTCGAGAGAAAATTCTCCTGTGCATTCTCTTTTGAGGCTACATGCTGAGACATACACGCAACACCAAAGCGTTTCGAGGTACAAGGTGTTGTTTAGGAAAAACAAGATAATTTCGCACGATGCGGGATTTCCTTAAAACGTGGTTTTCTGACAAATTTTGACGAAAGAAAATTCTCCTTTGTGTTCTCTTTTGAGGCTACACGTTTAGACGTACACGCCAAACCAAATCTTTTCGAGTTACCACGTGTTGTTTAGGAGATACAAGCTAATTTTGTACGATGCGTTATTTCTTCTCCTAAAGTGTTTCCAATATGTACTTATTTGCCTTTACTCTGCAAAATTGTATTTCTTTATAACGTGGTATTCTTACATATTCTTTCGAGAGAAAACTCTCCTGTGCCTTCGCTTTTGAGGCTCCACGCTTAGACATACACGCAACACCAAAGCTTTTTGAGTTACAACATGTTGTTTAGGAAAAAGAAGATGATTTCGCACGATGCGGGATTTCCTTAAAACGTGGTTTTCTGAAAAGTTTTAACGAAAGAAAATTGTCCTGTGGGTTCTCTTTTGAGGCAACACGTTTAGACGTACACGCTGCACCAAATCTTTTCGAGTTACAACGTGTTGTTTAGGAGATACAAGTTAATTTTTTACGATGCGTTATTTCTTCTCATAAAGTGTTTCCAATATGTACGTATCTGTCTTTACTCTGCAACACTCTATTTCCTTATAACGTGGTATTCTTACATATTCTTTCTAGAAAAAACTCTCCTTTACATTCTCTTTTGAGGCTACACGCTTAGACATACACACAACACCAAAACTTTTCGAGTTACAACGTGTTGTTTAGGAAAAACAAGATAATTTTGCATGATGAGGGATTTCCTTATAACGTGGTTTTCTGACAAATTTTGAAGAAAGAAAATTCTCCTGTGGGGTCCCTTTTGAGGCTACACTTTTAGACGTAAACGCCAAACCAAATCTTTTCGAGTTACCACTTGTTGTTTAGGAGATACAAGCTTATATTTTATGATGTGTCATTTCTTCTCGTAAAGTGTTTCCAATATGTACGTATTTGTCTTTACTCTCCAACACTGTATTTCCTTATAACGTTGTATTCTTACATGTTCTTTCGAGAGAAAACTCTCCTGTGCATTCGCTTTTGAGGCTACATGCTGAGACATACACGCAACACCAAAGCTTTTCGTGTTACAAGTTGTTGTTTAGGAAAAACAAGATAATTTCGCACGATGGGGGATTTCCTTAAAATGTGGTTTTCTGACAAATTTTGACGGAAGAAAATTCTCCTTTGTGTTCTCTTTGGCGGCTACACGTTTAGACGTACACGCCAAACCAAACCTTTTCGAGTTACCACGTGTTGTTTAGGAGATACAAGCTAATTTTGTCCGATGCGTTATTTCTTCTCCTAAAGTGTTTCCAATATGTACTTATTTGCCTTTACTCGGCCTAATTGTATTTCTTTATAACGTCTATTCTTACATATTCTTTCGAGAGAAAACTCTCCTGTGCCTTCGCTTTTGAGGCTCCACGCTTAGACATACACGCAACACCAAAGTTTTTTGAGTTACAACATGTTGTTTAGGAAAAAGAAGATGATTTCGCATGATGTGGGATTTCCTTAAAACGTGGTTTTCTGAAAAAATTTAACGAAAGAAAATTGTCCTGTGGGTTCTCTTTTGAGGCTACACGTTTAGACGTACACGCCACACCAAGTCCTTTCGAATTACCACGTGTTGTTTAGGAGATACAAGCTAATTGTTTACAATGCGTTATTTCTTCTCGTAAAGTGTTTCCATCAAGTATGTATTTGACTTTACTCTGCAACACTGTATTCCCTTATAACGTTGTATTCTTACATGTTCTTTTGAGAGAAAACTCTCCTGTGCGTACTCTTTAGAGGCTACACGCTTAGACATACACGCAATGCCAAAGCTTTTCGAGTTACAATGTGTTGTTTAGGAAAAGCAAGATAATTTCGCACGATGCGAGATTTCCATAAAACGTGGTTTTCTGAAAAATTTTGACGAAAGAAAGTTTTCCTGTGGGTTCTCTTTTGAGGCTACACGTATAGAGGTACGAGCCACAACAAATCTTTTCGAGTTCCAATTGTTGTTTAGGAGATACAAGATAATTTTGTACGATGTGTTATTTCTCCTCTTAAAGTGTTTCCAATACGTACGTATTTGTCTTTACTCTGCAACACTGTATTTTATTATAACATGGTATTCTTACATATTCTTTCGAGAGAAAACTCTCCTGTGCATTCTCTTTTGAGGCTACAAGCTTAGACATACACGCAACACCAAAGCTTTTCGAGTTACAACATGTTGTTCAGGAAAAAGAAGATGATTTGGCACGATGCGGGATTTCCTTAAAACGTGGTTTTCTGAAAAATTTTGACGAAAGAAAATTCTCCTGTGGGTTCTCTTTTGAGGCTACACATTTAGACGTACACGCCGCACCAAATCTTTTCGAGTTACAACGTTTTGTTTAGGAGATACAAGCTAATTTTCTACGATGCGTTACTTCTTCTCTTAAAGTGTTTCCAATATGTACGTATTTGTCTACTCTGCAACACTGTATTTCCTTATAACGTGGTATTCTTACATATTCTTTCGAGAGAAAACTATCCTGTGCGTTCCCTTTTGAGGCTACACACTTAGACATACAGGCAACACCAAAGCTTTTCGAGTTACAACATGTCGTTTAGGAAAAACCAGATAATTTCGCACGATGCAGGATTTCCTTAAAACGTGGTTTTCTGACAAATTTTGACGAAAGAAAATTCTCCTGTCGGTTCTCTTTTGAGGCTACATATTTAGACGTACACGCCACACCAAATCCTTTAGAGTTACCACGTGTTGTTTAGGAGATACAAGCTAATTTTGTATGATGCATTATTTCTTCTCATAAAGTGTTTCCAATACGTACGTATTTGTCTTTACTCTGCAACACTGTATTTCCTTTTAACATTGTATTCTTACATGTTCTTCCGAGAGAAAACTCTCCTGTGCATTGTCTTTAGAGGCAACATGCTCAGACATACACGCAACACCAAAGCTTTTCGAGTTACAAAGTGTTGTTTAGGAAAAACAAGATAATTTTGCACGATGCGGGATTTTCTTAAAACGTGTTTTTTTGACAAATTTTGACGAAAGAAAGTTCTCCTGTTGGTTCTCTTTTGAGGCTACACGTGTAGAAGTACGAGCCACACCAAATACTTTCGAGTTATAACGTGTTGTTTAGGAGATACAAGCAAATTTTGTACGATGCGTTATTTCTTCCCTAAATTGTTTCCAATATATCGTTATTTATCTTTACTCTGCAACACTGTATTTTCTTATAACGTGGTATTCTTACATATTCTTTCGAGGGAAACCTCTCCTGTGCATGCTCTTTTGAGGCTACACGCTTAGACAAACACGCACGCCAAACTTTTCGAGTTACAACGTGTTGTTTAGGAAAAACAAGATAATTTCGCACGATGCGAGATTTCCATAAAACGTGGTTTTCAGACAAATTTTGACGAAAGAAAGTTCTTCTCTGGGTTCTCTTTTGAGGCTACACGTGTAGAGGTACGAGCCACACCAAATCTTTTCGAGTTACAATGTGTTGTTTAGGAGATACAAGCTAATTTTTTACAATGCGTTATTTCTTCTCTTAAAGTGTTTCCAATACGTACGTAGTTGTCTTTATTCTGCAACACTGTATTTCCTTATAACGTGGTATTCTTACATATTCTTTCGAGAGAAAACTCTCCTGTGCATTCTCTTTTGAGGCTACATGCTTAGACATACACGCAACACCAAAGCTTTTCGAGTTACAATGTGTTGTTTAGGAAAAACAAGATAATTTCGCACGATGCGCTATTTCCTTAAAACGTGGTTTCAGACAAATTTTGATGAAAGAAAATTCTCCTGTGTGTTCTCGTTTGAGGCTACACTTTTAGACGTACATGCCACACCAAATCTTTTCGAGTTACAACGTGTTGTTTAGGAGATACAAGCTAATTTTTTACGATGCGTTATTTCTTCTCGTAAAGTGTTTCCAATATGTACTTATTTTTCTTTACTCTGCAAAATTGTATTTCCTTTTAACGTGGTATTCTTACATATTCTTTCAAGAGAACACTCTCCTGTGCCTTCTCTTTTGAGTCTTCACGCTTACACATACACGCAACACCAACGCTTTTCGAGTTACAACATGTTGTTTAGGAAAAAGAAGATGATTTCGCATAATGCGGGATTTCCTTAAAACGTGGTTTTCTGAAAAATTTTGACGAAAGAAAATTCTCCTGTGGGTTCTCTTTTGAGGCTACATGTTTAGATGTACACGCCACACCAAACCTTTTCGAGTTACAACGTTTTGTTTAGGAGATACAAGCTAATTTTGTAAGATGCGTTAATTCTTCTCATAAAGTGTTTCCAATACATACGTATTTGTCTTTATTCTGCAACACTGTATTTCCTTATAACGTGGTATTCTTACATATTCTTTCGAGGGAAAACTCTCCTGTGCGTTCTCTTTCGAGGCTACACGCTTAGACAAACACGCAACACCAAAGCTTTTCGAGTTACAACGTGTTGTTTAGGAAAAAGCAAGATAATTTTGCACGATGCGAGATTTTCATAAATCGTGGTTTTCTAAAAAATTTTGACGAAAGAATTTCCTCCTGTGGGTTCTCTTTTGAGGCTACACTTGTAGAGGTACGAGCCACACCAAATCTTTTCGAGTTACAAAGTTTTGTTTAGGAGATACAAGCTATTTTTGTACGATGCTTTATTTCTTCTCTTAACGTGTTTCCAATATGTACGTATTTGTCTTTACTCTGCCACACTGTATTTCCTTATAACGTGGTATTCCTACATTTTCTTTCGAGAGAAAACTCTCCTGTGCGTTCTCTTTTGAGGCTACACGCTTAGACATACACGCAACACCAAAGCTTTTCGATTTACAACGTGTTGTTTATGAAAAACAAGATAATTTCACACGATGCGAGATTTCCTTAAAACGTGGTTTCTGACAAATTTTGATGAAAGAAAATTCTTGGGCCTGGGAGCGGCGGCAGCAGCAGCAGTAGCAGCAGCAGCGGCTGGTCCAGAGGAAGGGCCATCAGCAGTAGAACCATGCGGACAGGGTCCAGGCAGACCCGGTGCCCACGACCACTGGCCATCGCTGGCCAGCCAGGCTGCAAGCAGCGGCGGATTTACGGTGCCTTTCACCACACAGAAGCCACATCAGAACTCTGCCTCCCGCCAGTCAGTTACGAGGGCTCCATATTGGTTCTCGGTTGCCAGAGAAATCAGACTGAGGTACGCAAATATAACCCGAGACCAACATCGCGGGGGTCTAAGCCCGACGGGCGTTGGCCTGCACCCAGGCCCTGAGCTGATCGGGGGTCCACCGGGGTGCAAACCCGGCCAGGAGGTTTTTTTCCTCCCGGGCCGGCGCGCGCACCACCACCATTTTGCCTGGGGGAAGCCAGGGAGACCTAGCAGGCAAAACCAAACCGGCTAACAGGCATAGCCCGAGGCGGACATAGCAGGGGTCTCAGACGGTCAGGCCCTGGACTGCCCCCAGGTCCTGGGCTGCTCGGCAGGCCATCTGTGTGCCGACCCAGCCAGGAGCTTGTTTGCCTCGGCCGGCGCACACCGCCGCCATTTTGCCTACAGGAAGCCAGAGAGACCTAGCAGGCAAAACCAAACCAGCGAACAGGCATAGCCCAAGGCGGACATAGCAGGGGTCTCAGACGGTCAGGCCCTGGACTGCACCCAGGCCCAGGACTGCTCGGTGGGCCATCTGTGTGCTGACCCGGCCAGGAGGTTGTTTATCAGAGCCGTTTGCGCACCACCGCCATTTTGCCTACGGGAAGCCAGAGAGACCTAGCAGGCAAAGCCAAACTGGCTAATAGGCATAGCCCAAGGCAGACATAGCAGGGGTCTCAGACGGTCAGGCCCTGGACTGCCCCCAGGTCCTGTGCTGCTCGGTGGGCCATCTGTGTGCCGACCCAGCCAGGAACTTGTTTGCCCGGGCCGGTGCGCACCACCGCCATTTTGCCTGCGGGAAGCCAGAGAGACTAGCAGACAAAACCAAACCAGCTAACAGGCATAGCCCAAGGCGGACAAAGCAGGGGTCTCAGACGGTCAGGCCCTGGACTGCCCCCAGGCCCTGGGCTGCTCGGTGGGCCATCTGTGTGCCGACCCGGCCAGGAGGTTGTTTATCCGGGCCAGTTTGTGCACCACCGCCATTTTGCCTACGGGAAGCCAGAGAGACCTAGCAGGCAAAACCAAACCAGCTAACAGGCATAGCCCGAGGCGGACATAGCAGGGGTCTCAGACGGTCAGGCCCTGGACTGCCCCCCAGGCCCTGGGCTGCTCGTTGGGCCATCTGTGTGCTGACCCAGCCAGGAGGTTGTTAGCCCAGCAGACTCTCCCAGCACTCTCAGGGAACTCGCACACGCCACCATCCTAGCCACCTGACACACCCAATTAACACCCACAGCTGAGGGGAACTTTGCTCCGACATTGGCCTGCCAGGCTTTTGCCTAGACTCAGGGCCTGGGCAGCTAGGCTAGCCTTGTGTGCACCAACCCAGTTGGGAGTTCTGCTGCACAGATCAGCCTGGGCGGCAGCACCACATCTCCAAGTCCTGCAAGTGGCTAGCTGGGTTTCCGGGCGGCCAGCTGGGAGAAGTCAGTGTGCTCCAGTGAATCCAGTGGGCCCCAGCAGGAGCCTTCGGGTGCCTGCTTTGGTATCTGAACAGCCTGGGCAGCAGCACCCTGTCTACAAGCAGTGCAGGAGGTAAGCTGTGCACCAGAGGCCAGCGGGGAAGGGGCAGCTTGCACTGGTGAGTCCAGCACTGACAAGACAAACTAACACCAGTGAGAAGTAGATGGCAAAAGGCAAACGCAGGAACGTCACTAACAGAAATCAAGGCAATATGGCAACATCTGAACCCAATTCTCCTCTACCAACACGTCCTGGATACCCCATCACACCAGTAAAACAAGATTTGGATTTAAAATCACTGGTCATGATGCTGGTACAGGAACACATGAAGGACATACTTAAAGAAATTCAGGAGAAAATGGATCAAAAGTTAGAAGCCCTTGCAAGGGAAACACAAAAATCATTGAAAGAAATCCAGGAGAATACAAAAGCCAACAAGGAGGAAATGCAAAAAACACTTAAAGAAATACAGGAGAACTTTGGTCAACAGGCTGAGGTCATGAAAGACGAAACACAAAAATCTCTTAAAGAAATACAGGAGAACTTTGGTCAACAGGCTGAGGTCATGAAAGAGGAAACACAAAAATCTCTTAAAGAATTACAGGAAAACACAAACATGCAAGTGAAGGAGCTAAGCAAAACCATCCAGGATCTAAAATCAGAAGTAGAAACAACTAAGAAAACTCAAAGGGAGACAACTTTGGAGATAGAAAGCCTTGGGAAGAAATCAGGGGACAGAGATGCAAATATCAACAACAGAATACAAGAGATAGAAGAAAGAATCTCAGATGCTGAAGATTCCATAGAAACCATGGACTCAACAGTTAAAGAAAATGCAAAATGCAAAAAGCTTGTAACCCAAAATATCCAGGAAATCCAGGACACAATGAGAAGACCAAACCTAAGGATTATAGGCATAGATGAGAGTGAAGATTTACAACTTAAAGGGCCAGCAAATATCTTCAATAAAATTATGGAAGAAAACTTCCCTAACCTAAAGAGAGAGATGCCCATGAATATACAAGAAGCCTACAGAACTCCAAACAGACTGGACCAGAAGAGAAATACTTCCCGTCACATAATAATCAAAACACCAAATGTTCTAAACAAAGAAAGAATACTAAAGGCAGTAAGAGAAAAAGGCCAAGTAACATATAAAGGAAGACCTATCAGAATCACAGCAGACTTTTCACCGGAGACTATGAAGGCTAGAAGGTCCTGGGCAGATCTCATGCAGACTCTAAGAGAACACAAATGCCAACCAAAACTACTATATCCAGCAAAACTCTCAATCACCATAGATGGAGAAACTAAGATATTTCATGACAAAACCAAGTTTACCCAATATCTATCCACAAACCCGGCCCTAAAAAGGATAATAGGAGGACAACACCAATACAAGGAGGGAAACTTCACCCTGGAAAAAGCAAGATAGTAACCTTTCATCAAACCCAAAAGAAGTTAAGCATTCAAATTTAAAAATAACGTCAAAAATGATAGGAAGTAACAATCACTATTCCTTAATATCTCTTAACATCAATGGACTTAATGCCCCAATAAAAAGACACAGACTAACTGAATGGATACGTAAACAGGACCCTACATTTTGCTGCTTACAGGAAACACACCTCAGGGTCAAAGACAAACACTACCTTAGAGTAAAAGACTGGAAGACAATTTTACAAGCAAATGGTCTCAGGAAACAAGCTGGAGTAGCCATTTTAATATCAGATAAAATTGACTTTCAACCCAAAGTCATCAAAAGAGACGCTGAGGGACACTTCTTGCTGGTCAAAGGAAAAATACAAAAAGAAGAACTGTCAATCCTGAACATCTATGCCCCAAATGCAAGGGCACCCTCTTTCGTAAAAGAAACTTTATTAAAACTAAAAGCACACATTGCACCTAACACAATAATTGTGGGTGACTTCAACACTGCATTTTCCTCAATGGACCGATCAGGAAAACAGAAACTAAACAGGGACACAATGAAACTAATTGAAGCTTTGGACCAATTAGATTTAACAGATATATATAGAACATTCTATCCTAAAACAAAAGAATATACCTTTTTCTCAGCACCTCATGGTACCTTCTCCAAAATCGACCATATAATTGGTCACAAGACAGACCTCAACAAATATAAGAAGATAGAACTAATCCCATGCCTCCTATCTGATCACTATGGAGTAGAAGTGGTCTTCAATAGCAACAGAAACAACAGAAAACCCACATACACGTGGAAACTGAACAATACTCTACTCAATGATACCTTGGTCAAGGAAGAAATAAAGAAAGAAATTAAAGACTTTTTAGAACACAATGAAAATGAAAACACAACATACCCAAATCTATGGGACACAATGAAAGCAGTGCTAAGAGGAAAACTCATAGCCCTGAGTGCCTCCAAAAAGAAAATGGAGAGAGCATACATTACCAGCTTAATGACACACCTGAAAGCCCTAGAACAAAAAGAAGCTATTTCGCCCAGGAGGAGTAGAAGTCAGGAAATCATCAAACTCAGGGCCGATATCAATCAAGTAGAAACAAAGAGAACCATTCAAAAAATCAACAAAACCAGGAGCTGGTTCTTTGAGAAAATCAACAAGATAGATAAACCCTTAGCCAGACTGACCAAAGGGCACAGAGAAAGTATCCAAATTAACAAACTTAGAAATGAAAAGGGAGATATAACAACGGAAACTGAGGAAATCCAAAAAATCATCAGATCCTACTACAAGAGCCTGTACTCAACACAACTGGAGAATCTGGAGGAAATGGACAATTTACTTGACAGATACCAAATACCAAAATTAAATCAGGACCAACTAGACCATCTAAACAGTCCCATAATGCCTAAAGAAATAGAAGGAGTCATAGAAAGTCTTCCAACCAAAAAAAGCACAGGACCAGATGGCTTCAGTGCAGAATTCTACCAGACCTTCAAAGAAGAGTTAACACCAATACTCTTCAAACTATTCCACAAAATAGAAACAGAAGGAACACTACCCAATTCCTTCTACGAAGCCACAATTCCGCTGATACCAAAGCCACAAAAAGATCCAACAAAGAAAGAGAACTTCAGACCAATTTCCCTTATGAACATCGATGCAAAAATACTCAATAAAATTCTTGTCAACCGAATCCAAGAACACATCAAAACGATCATCCACCATGATCAAGTAGGCTTTATCCCGGGAATGCAGGGTTGGTTCAATATACAGAAATCCATCAATACAATCAACTACATAAACAAACTCAAAGAACAAAACCACATGGTCATTTCATTGGATGCTGAAAAAGCATTTGACAAAATTCAGCATCCCTTCATGCTTAAAGTCTTGGAGAGAACAGGAATTCAAGGCCCATACCTAAACATAGTAAAAGCAATATACAGCAAACCAGTAGCCAGCATCAAACTAAATGGAGAGAAACTTGAATCAATCCCACTGAAATCAGGGACCAGACAAGGCTGCCCCCTTTCTCCTTATCTTTTCAATATTGTACTTGATGTACTAGCTCGGGCAATTCGACAACATAAGGAGGTCAAAGGGATACAAATTGGAAAGGAAGAAGTCAAACTATCATTATTTGCAGACGACATGATCGTCTACCTAAGTGACCCAAAGAACTCCACTAGAGAGCTCCTACAGCTGATAAACAACTTCAGCAAAGTGGCAGGTTATAAAATCATCTCCAGCAAATCAGTGGCCTTCCTATACTCAAAGGATAAGCAGGCTGAGAAAGAAATTAGGGAAATGACCCCCTTCACAATATCTTGTTTTTTCTAATCAACACATTGTAACACGAAAATCTTTGGTTTTGCGTGTAAGTCTAAGCATGTAGCCTCAAAAAAGAATGCACAGGAGAGTTTTATCTCGAGAGAATATGTAAGAATACCACGTTATAAGGAAATACAGTGTTTCAGAGTACAGACATATACATATGTATTGGAAACGCTTTACGAGAAGAAATAACGCTTCATACAAAATTAGCTTGTATCTCCAATACAACAAGTGGTAACTCGAAAAGATTTGGTGTGGCGTGTAGGTCTAAATGGGTAGCCTCAAAACAGAACCCACAGGAGAATTTTCTTTCGTCAAAATTTTCAGAAAACCACGTTTTAAGGACATCCCGCATCGTGCGAAATTATCATGTTTTTCTTAAACAACACGTTGTAACTCGAAAAGCTTTTGTGTTGCGTGTATTTCTCAGAGTGTAGCCTCAAAAGAGAACACACAGGAGAGTTTTCTTTCGAAAGAATATGTAAGAATACCACGTTATAAGTAAATACATTGTTGCAGAGTAAAGACAAATACGTATGTATTGGAAACACTTTAGGAGAAGAAATAATGCATCATACAAAATTAGCTTGTATCTCCTAAACAACACGTTGTAACTCGAAAGGATTTGGTGTGGCGTGTACGTCTAAATTGGTAGCCTCAAAAGAGAACCCACAGGAGAATTTTCTTTCGTCAACATTTGTCAGAAACCCACGTTTTAAGGAAATCCCGCATCGTGTGAAATTATCTTATTTTTCCTAATCAACACGTTGTAACACGAAATGCTTTGGTTTGCCTGTATGTCTAAGCGTGTAGCCTCAAAAGAGAAGGCACAGGAGAGTTTTCTCTCGAAAGAATATGTAAGAATACCACCTTATAAGGAAATACAGTGTTGCAGAGTAAAGACAAATACATACATATTGGAAAAACTTTAAGAGAAGAAATAAGGCATCGTAAAAATTAGCTTGTATCTCCTAAACTACACGTTGTAACTCGAAAAGATTTGGTGTGGCGTGTACGTCTAAACGTGTAGCCTCAAAAGAGAACCCACAGGAGAATTTTCTTTCTTCAAAATTTGTCAGAAAACCATGTTTTAAGGAAATCCCGCATCGTGCGAAATTATCTTGTTTTTTCTAATCAACACATTGTAACGCGAAAATCTTTGGTGTTGCGTGTATGTCTAAGCATGTAGCCTCAAAAGAGAATGTACAGGAGAGTTTTATCTCGAAAGAATATGTAAGAATACCACGTTATAAAGAAATACAGTGTTGCAGAGTAAGGACAAATACGTATGTATTGGAAACACTTTACGAGAAGAAATATCGCTTCATACAAAATTAGCTTGTATCTCCTATACAACAAGTGGTAACTCGAAAAAATTTGGTGTGGCGTGTACGTCTAAACATGTAGCCTCAAAAGAGAACCAACAGGAGAATTTTCTTTCGTCAAATTTGTCAGAAAACCACGTTTTAAAGAAATCCTGCATCGTGCGAAATTATCTTATTTTTCCTAATCAACACGTTGTAACACGAAATGCTTTGGTTTTGCCTGTATGTCTAAGTGTGTAGTCTCAAAAGAGAAGGCACAGGAGAGTTTTCTCTTGAAAGAATATGTAAGAATAGCACGTTATAAGGAAATACAGTGTTGCAGAGTAAAGACAAATACATACTTATTGGAAACACTTCAAGAGAAGAAATAACGCATCGTACAAAATTAACTTGTATCTCCTAAAGAACACGTTGTAAGTCGAAAAGATTTGGTGTGGCGTGTACGGCTAAATGTGTAGCCTCAAAAGAGAACCCACAGGAGAATTTTCTTTCGTCAAAATTTGTCAGAAATCCACGTTTTATGGAAATCCCGCATGGGGAAAATTATCTAGTTTTTCCTAAACAACACATTGTATCTCGAAAAGCTTTGGTGTTGCGTGTATGACTAAGCATGTAGCCTCAAAAGGGAAGGCACAGCAGAGTTTTCTCTCGAAAGAATATGTAAGAATACCACGATATAAGGAAATACAGTGTTGCAGAGTAAAGACAAATACATAAGTATTGGAAACACTTTACAAGAAGAAATAACACATCGTAAAAATTAGCTTGTATCTCCTAAACTACACGTTGTAACTCGAAAAGATTTGGTGTGGTGTGTATGTCTAAAGGTGTAGCCTCAAAACAGAACCCACAGGAGAATTTTCTTTCGTCAAAATTTTTCAGAAAACCACGTTTTAAGGAAATCCCGCATCGTGCGAAATTATCATGTTTTTCCTAAAAAACACGTTGTCACTCGAAAAGCTTTGGTATTGCGTGTATGTCTTAGCGTGTAGCCTCAAAAGAGAACCAACAGGAGAATTTTCTTTCATCAAAATTTGTCAGAAAACCACGTTTTAAGGAAATCCCGCATCGTGCGAAATTATCTTACTTTTCCTAATCAACACGGTGTAACATGAAATGCTTTGGTTTTGCCTGTATGTCTAAGCGTGTAGCCTCAAAAGAGTAGGCACAGGAGAGTTTTCTCTCAAAAGAATATGTAAGAATACCTCGTTATAAGGAAATACAATGTTGCAGATTAAAGACAAATACGTACGTATTGGAAACACTTTAAGAGAAGAAATAAAGCATCGTACATAATTAGCTTGTATCTCCTAAACAACAAGTTGTAACTCGAAAAGATTTGATGTGGCGTGTACGTCTAAACATGTAGCCTCAAAAGAGAACGCACAGGAGAATTTTCTTTCGTCAAAATTTGTCAGAAAAGCACGTTTTATGGAAATCCGGCATAGTGCTAAATGATCTTGTTTTTCCTAAACAACACGTCGTAACTGGAAAAGCTTTGGTGTTGTGTTTATGGGTAAGCGTGTAGCCTCAAAAGAGTAGGCACAGGAGAGTTTTCTCTCGAAAGAACATGTAAGCATACCATGTTATAAGGATGCTACACGCTTAGACATACACGCAACACCAAAGCTTTTTGAGTTACAACTTTTTGTTTAGGAAAAACAAGATAATTTCGCACGATGCGGGATTTCCTTAAATCGTGGTTTTCTGAAAAAATGTTGACTAAAGAAAATTCTCCTGTGGGTTCTCTTTTGAGGCTACACGTTTAGACGTACACGCCACACCAAATATTACGAGTTACAACGTGTTGTTTAGGAGATACAAGCTAATTTTTACGATGCGTAATTTCTTCTCGTAAAGTGTTTACAATATATATGTATTTGTCTTTACTCTGCAACACTGTATTTCCTTATAACGTAGTATTCTTACATATTCTTTCGAGATAAAACTCTCCTGTGCATTTTCTTTTGAGGCTACACGCTTAGACATACACGCAACACCAAAGCTTTTCGAGTTACAACATGTTGTTTAGGAAAAACAAGATAATGTCGCACGATGCGGGATTTCCTTAAAACGTGGTTTTCAGACAAAATTTTATGAAAGAAAATTCTCCTGTGGGTTCTCTTTTGAGGCTACAAGTTTAGATGTACACGCCACACCAAATCCTTTCGAGTTACAACGTGTTGTTTAGGAGATACAACCTAATTTTGTACTATGCGTTATTTCTACTTTTAAATTGTTTCCAATACGTACCTATTTGTCTTTACTCTGCAACAATGTATTTCCTTATAACGTGGTATTCTTACATATTCTTTCGAGAGAAAAATGTCCTGAGCATTTCCTTTGAGGCTACACACTTAGACATACACGCAACACCAAAGCTTTTCGAGTTCCAACCTGTTGTTTAGGAAAAACAAGATAATTTCGCATGATGCGGGATTTCCTTAAAACGTGGTTTTCTGACAAATTTTTACGAAAGAAAATTCTCCTGTGGGTTCTCTTTTGAGGCTACACGCTTAGAAGTACACGTCACACCAAATATTTTCGAGTTACAACGTGTGTTTAGGAGATACAAGCTAATTTTGAACGATGCGTTATTTCTTCTCGTAAGGTGTTTCCAATACTTACGTATTTGTCTTTACTCTGCAACACTGTATTTCCTTATAACGTGGTATTCTTACTTATTCCTTCAAGAGAAAACTCTCCTGTGCCTTCACTTTTGAGGCTACACGATTAGACATACACGCAACACCAAAGCTTTTTGAGTTACAACGTGTTGTTTTGGAAAAACAAGATAATTTCGCACGATGCGGGATTTCCTTAAAACGTGGTTTTCTGAAAAAATGTTGACTAAAGAAAATTCTCCTGTGGGTTCTCTTTTGAGGTTACACGTTAAGACATACACGCAACACCAAAGCTTTTCGAGTTACAACGTGCTGTTTGGGAGATACAAGCTAATTTTGTAAGATGCGTTATTTCTCTTCATAAAGTGTTTCCAATAGGTACGTTTTTGTCTTTACTCTGCAACACTGTATTTCCTTATGAGGTGGTATTCTTACATATTATTTCGAGAGAAAACTCTCCTGTGTGTTCTCTTTTGAGGCTACACGCTTATACATACACGCAACACCAAAGCTTTTCGAGTTACAACATGTTGTTTAGGAAAAACAAGATAATTTCGCACGATGCGGGATTTCCTTAAAACGTGGTTTTCTGACAAATTTTGAAGAAAGAAAATTCTCCAGTGGGTTCTCATTTGAGGCTACACGTTTAAAAGTACACGTCACACCAAATCCTTTCGAGTTACAACATGTTGTTTAGGAGATACAATCTAATTTATGCGATGCGTTATATCATCTCGTAAAGTGTTTCCAATAAGTACATATTTGTCTTTACTCTGCAACACTGTATTTCCTTATAACGTGGTATTCTTACATATTCTTTCAAGAGAAAACTCTCCTGTGCCTTCTCTTTTGAGGCTACATGCTTACACATACACAAAACACCAAAGTTTTTCGCGTTACAACGTGTTGATTAAGAAAAACAAGATAATTTCGCACGATGCGGGATTTCCTTAAAACGTGGTTTTCTGACAAATTTTGACGAAAGAAAATTCTCCAGTTGGTTCTCTTTTGAGGCTATACGTTTAGACGTACATGCCACACCAAATATTTTCGAGTTACAACGTGTTGTTTAGGAGATACAAGCTAATTTTGTACGATGCGTTATTTCTTCTCGTAAAGTGTTTACAATATATATGTATTTGTCTTTACTCTGCAACACTGTATTTCCTTATAACGTAGTATTTGTACATATTCTTTCGAGATAAAACTCTCCTGTGCATTCTCTTTTGAGGCTACACGCTTAGACATACACGCAACACCAAACTTTTCTAGTTACAACATGTTGTTTAGGAAAAACAAGATAATTTCGCACGAAGCGGGATTTCCTTAAAACGTGGTTTTCTGACAAAATTTTACGAAAGAAAATTCTCCTGTGGGTTCTCTTTTGAGGCTACAAGTTTAGATGTACACGCCACACCAAATCCTTTCGAGTTACAACGTGTTGTTTAGGAGATACAACCTAATTTTGTACTATGCGTTATTTCTTCTTGTAAAGTGTTTCCAATACGTACGTATTTGTCTTTACTCTGCAACACTGTGTTTCCTTATAACGTGGTGTTCTTACATATTCTTTCGAGAGAAAACTGTCCTGTACGTTTTCTTTTGAGGCTACACACTTAGACATACATGCAACACCAAAGCTTTTCGAGTTCCAACGTGTTGTTTAGGAAAAACAAGATAATTTAACACGATGCGGGATTTCCTTAAAACGTGGTTCTCTGACAAATTTTTACGAAAGAAAATTCTCCTGTGGGTTCTCTTTTGAGGCTACACGTTTAGAAGTACACGTCACACCAAATCATTTCGAGTTACAACCTGTTGTTTAGGAGATACAAGCTAATTTTGTACGATGCAATATTTCTTCTCGTAAAGTGTTTCCAATACTTGTGTATTTGTCTTTACTCTGCAACACTGTATTTCCTTATAACGTGATATTCTTACTTATTCCTTCAAGAGAAAACTCTCCTGTGCCTTCTCTTTTGAGGCTACATGATTAGACATACACGCAACACCAAAGCTTTTTGAGTTACAACGTGTTGTTTTGGAAAAACAAGATAATTTCGCACGATGCGGGATTTCCTTAAAATGTGGTTTTCTGAAAAAATGTTGATTAAAGAAAATTCTCCTGTGGGTTCTCTTTTGAGGCTACACGTTAAGACATACATGCAACACCAAAGCTTTTCGAGTTACAACGTGCTGTTTAGGAGATACAAGCTGATTTTGTAAGATGCGTTATTTCACTTCGTAAAGTGTTTCCAATAGGTACGTATTTGTCTTTACTCTGCAACACTGTATTTCCTTATAAGGTGGTATTCTTACATATTCTTTCGAGAGAAAACTCTCCTGAGTGTTCTATTTTGAGGCTACACGCTTAGACATACACGCAACACCAAAGCTTTTCGAGTTACAACATGTTGTTTAGGAAAAACAAGATAATTTCGCACGATGCGGGATTTCCTTAAAACGTGGATTTCTGACAAATTTTGACGAAAGAAAATTCTCCTTGGCTTCTCTTTTGAGGCTACACGTTTAGAAGTACACATCACACCAAATATTTTCGAGTTACAACGTGTTGTTTAGGAGATACAATCTAATTTTTGCGATGCGTTATTTCTTCTCGTAAAGTGTTTCCAATAAGTACGTATTTGTCTTTACTCTGCAACACTGTATTTCCTTATAACATAGTATTCTTGCATATTCTTTCGAGAGAAAACTCTCCTGTCCCTTCTCTTTTGAGGCTACACACTTAGACAGACACGCAACACGAAAGCTTTTCGAGTTACGACGTGTTGTTTAGGAAAAACAGGATAATTTCCCACGATACGGGATTTCCTCCAAACTTGGTTTTCTGACAAATTTTGACGAAAGAAAATTCTCCTTTGGGTTCTCTTTTGAGGCTACACGTTTAGACGTACACGCCACACCAAATCTTTTCGAGGTACAACGTGTTGATTAGGAGATACAAGCTAATTTTGTACGATGCGTTATTTCTTCTCTTAAAGTGTTTCCAATAAGTACGTATTTGTCTTTACTCTGCAACACTGTATTTCCTTTTAACGTGGTATGCTTACATATTCTTTCGAGAGATAATTCTCCTGTGCCTACTCTTTTGAGGCTACACGCTTACCCATACACGCAATACCAAAGCTTTTCGAGTTTCGACGTGTTGTTTCGGAAAAACAAGATCGTTTCACACGATGCTGGATTTCCTTAAAACGTGCTTTTCTGAAAAATTTTGAAGAGAGAAAATTCTCCTGTGGGTTCTCTTTTGAGGCTACACGTTTAGACGTACACGCCACACCAAAACTTTTCGAGTTACAACTTGTTGTTTAGGAGATAAAAGCTAATTTTGTAGGATGCTTTATTTCTTCTCGTAAAGTGTTTCCAATACGTATGTATTTGTCTTTACTCTGCAACACTGTATTTCCTTATAACGTGGTATTCTTACATATTCTTTCGAGAGAAAACTCTCCTGTGCCTTCTCTTTTGAGGCTACATGCTTAGACATACAGGCAAAACCCAAGCATTTCGTGTTACAACGTGTTGATAAGGAAAAATAAGATAATTTTGCACGATGCGGGATATCCTTAAAACGTGGTTTTCTGAAAAAGTTTGACGAAAGAAAATTCTGCTGTTGGTTCTCTTTTGAGGCTACACATTTAGACGTACACGCCACACCAAAACCTTTCGAGTTGCAACGTGTTGTTTAGGAGATACAAGCTAATTTTGTATGATGCTTTATTTCTTCTCGTAAAGTGTTTCCAATACGTACGTATTTGTCTTTACTCTGCAACATTGTATTTTCTTATAACGTGGTATTCTTACATATTCTTTCGAGAGAAAACTCTCCTGTGCCTTCTCTTTTGAGGGTACACGCTTAGGCATACAGGCAAAACCAAAGCATTTCGTGTTACAACATGTTGATTAGGAAAAATAAGATAATTTCTCACGATGCGGGATTTCCATAAAACGTGGTTTTCTGACAAATTTTGACGGAAGAAAATTCTCCTGTTGGTTCTCTTTTGAGGCTACATGTTTAGACGTACACGACACACCAAATCTTTTCGAGTTACAACGTGTTGTATAGGAGATACAAGCTAATTTTGTTAGAAGCGTTATTTCTTCTCGTAAAGTGTTTCCAATATGTATGTATTTGTCTTTACTCTGCAACACTGTATTTCCTTATAACGTGGTATTCTTACATATTCTTTCGAGAGAAAACTCTCCTGTACCTTCTATTTTGAGGCTACATACTTAGACATACACGCAACACCGAAGCTTTTCGAGTTACAACGTGTAGTTTAGGAGATACAAGCTAATTTTGTACGATGCGTTATTTCTTCTCATAAAGTGTTTCCAATACGTACGTTTTTGTCTTTACTCTGCAACACTGTATTTCCTTATAAGGTGGTATTCTTACATATTCTTTCGATAGAAAACTCTCTTGTGCATTCTCTTTTGAGGCTACAAACTTAGTCATACACGCAACACCAAAGCATTTAGCGTTACAACATGTTGATTAGGAAAAAAAAAGATACTTTCCTTAAAACGTGGTTTTCTGAAAAATTTTGACGAAAGGAAATTCTCCTGTGGGTTCTGTTTTGAGGCTACACGTGTACACGTACACGCCCCACCAAATCCTTTCGAGTTACAACGTGCTGTTTAGGAGATACAAGCTAATTTTGTATGATACGTTATTTCTTTTCGTAAAGTGTTTCCAATAGAGTACGTATTTGTCTTTCCTCTGAGACACTGTGTTTCCTATTAAAGTGGTATTCTTACATATTCTTTCCATAGAAAACTCACCTGTGCGTTCTCCTTTGAGGCTACACGCTTTGACATACATGCAACACCAAAGCTTTTCGCATTACAATGTGTTGATTAGGAAAAACAAGATAATTTCGCAGGATGCGGGATTTCCTTAAAACGTGGTTTTCTGACAATTTTGACGAAAGAAAATTCTCCTGTGGGTTCTCTTTATAGGCTACACGTTTAGACGTACACGCCACACCAAATCTTTTCGAGTTACAACGTGTTGTTTAGGAGATACAAGCTAATTTTGTTTTTTTCGTCAAAATTTGTCAGAAAACCACGTTTTAAGGAAATCCCGCATCGTGCGAAATTAACTTTTTTTTTCCTAAACAACACGTTTTAACAGGAAAAGCTTTGCTGTTGCGAGTATATCTAAGCATGTAGCCTCAAAAGAGATCGCACATGAGAGTTTGCTCTCGAAAGAATATGTAAGAATACCACGTTATAAGGAAATACATTGTTGCAGAGTAAAGACAAATACATACGTATTGGAAACACTTTACAAGAAGAAATAACGCCTCGTACAAAATTAGCTTGTATCGCCTAAACAACACTTTGTAACTCGAAAACATTTGGTGTGGCATGTACGTCTAAACGTGTAGCCTCAAAAGAGAACCAACAGGAGAATTTTCTGTCGTCCAAATTTGTCAGAAAACAACGTTTTAAGGAAATCCCGCATCGTGCGAAATTATCTTGTTTTTCCTAAACAAAGTGTTATAACTCGAAAAGCTTTGGTGTTGCGTGTATGTCTAAGCATGTAGCCTCAAAAGAGAAGGCACAGGAGAGTTTTCTCTTGAAAGAATATGTAACAATACCACGTTATAAGGATATACAGTATTGCAGAGTAAAGACAAATACGTATTGGAAACACTTTACTAGAAGAAATAACGCATCTTACAAAATTAGCTTGCATCTCCTAAACAACACGTTGTAACTCGAAAAGATTTGGTGTGGCCTGTACGTTTAAATATGTAGCCTCAAAGGAGAAATCACAAGAGAATTTTCTTTCATCAAAATTTGTCAGAAAACCACGTTTTAAGGAAATCCCAATCGTGCGAAATTATCTTGTTTTTCCTAAACAACACATCGTATCTCGAAAAGCTTTGGTGTTGCGTGTATGTCTAAGCGTGTAGCCTCAAAACAGAAGGCGCAGGAGAGTTTTCTCTCGAAAGAATATGTAAGAATACCACATTATAAGGAAATACAGTGTTGCAGAGTAAAGACAAACATGTACGTATTGGAAAGACTTTACAAGAAGAAATAACGCATCATAAAAATTAGCTTGTATCTCTTAAACTACACGTTGTAACTTGAAAAGATTTGGTGTAGCTTGTATGTCTAAACGTGTAGCCTCAAAAGAGAACCCACAGGAGAATTTTCTTTCGTCAATTTTTTTCAGAAAACCACGTTTTAAGGAAATCCCGCAACATGCGAAATTATCTTGTTTTTCCTAAACAACACGTTGTAACTCGAAAAGCTTTGGTGTTCTGTCTATGTCTAAGCGTGCAGCCTCAAAAGAGAAGTCACAGGAGAGTTTTCTCTCGAAAGAATATGTAATAATACCACGTTATAAGGAAATACAGTGTTGCAGAGTAAAGACATATAGGTACATGTTGGAAACACTTTATGAGAAGAAATAACGCATCGTAAAAAATTAGCTTGTATCTCCTAAACAACACGTTGTAACTCGAAAAGCTTTGGTGTTGCGTGTATATTTAAGCGTGTAGCTTCAAAAGAGAACACACAGGAGAGTTTTCTCTCGAAAGAATATGTAAGAATACCACATTATTATTAAATACAGTGCTGCAGAGTAAAGACAAATATGTATATATTGGAAACAGTTTACGAGAAGAAATAACGCATCGTACAAAATTAGCTTGTAACTCCTAAACAACACGTTGTACTCGAAAATATTTGGTGTGGCATGTACGTCTAAACGGGTAGCCTCAAAAGAGAACACACAGGAGAAATTTCTTTCGTCAAAATTTGTCACAAAACAAAGTTTTGATGAAATCCCGCATCGTGAGAAATTATCTTGTTTTTCCTAATCAACAAGTTGTAACTCGAAAAGCTTTGGTGTTGCGTGTATGTCTAAGCGTGTAGCCTCAAAAGAGAAGGCACAGGAGAGTTTTCTCTTGAAAGAATACGTAAGAATACCACGTTATAAGGAAATACAGTGTTGCAGAGTAAAGACAAATACGTACCTATTGGAAAAACTTAAACTTTACGAGAATAAAAAATGCATCGTAAAAAATTAGCTTGTATCTCATAAACAACACGTTGTAACTCGAAAAGATTTGGTGTGGCGTGTACGTCTAAACGTGTAGCCTCAAAAGAGAACCCACAGGAGAATTTTCTTTCGTCAAAATTTGTCAGAAAACCACGTTATAAGGAAATCCCGCATTGTGCGAAATTATCTTGTTTTTCCTAAACAACACATTGTAACTCGAAAATCTTTGGTGTTGCGTGTATGTCTAAGCGTGTAGCCTCAAAAGAGAAGGCACAGGAGAGTTTTCTCTCGAAAGAATATGTAAGAATACCACGTTATAAGGAAATACAGTGTTGCAGAGTAAAGACAAATACTTACGTATTGGAAACACTTTAAGAGAAGAAATAACGCATCTTAAAAAATTAGGTGATATCTCCTAAGCAACACGTTGTAACTCAAAAAGATTTCGTGTGGCATGTACGACTAAACGTGTAGCCTTCAAAAGAGAACCCACAGGAGAATTTTCTTTTGTCAAAATTTGTCTGAAAACCACGTTTTAAGGAAATCCAGCTTCGCGCGAAATTATCTTGTTTTTCCTAAACAACACGTTGTAACCCGAAACGCTTTGGTGTTGCGTGTATGTCTAAGCGTGTAGCTTCAAAAGAGAAGGCACAGGAGAGTTTTCTCTCAAAAGAATATGTAAGAATACCACGTTATAAGGAAATACAGTGTTACAGAGTAAAGAGAAGTACGTATGTACTGGAAACACTTTACGAGAAGAAATAACGCATCTTACAAAATTAGGTTGTATCTCCTACACAACACGTTGTAACTCGAAAAGATTTGGTGTGGCGTGTATGTCTAAACGTGTAGCCTCAAAAGAGAGCCCACAGGAGAATTTTCTTTTGTCAATATTTGTCAGAAAACCACGTTTTAAGGAAATCCCGCATCAGGCGAAATTATCTTGTTTTTCCTAAACAACATGTTGTAACTCGAAAAGCTTTCGTATTGCGTGTATGTCTAAGAGTGTAGCCTCAAAAGAGAAGGCACAGGAGAGTTTTCTCTCAAAAGAATATGTAAGAATAACACGTTATAAGGAAATACAATGTTGTAGAGAAAAGACAAATACGTACATATTGGAAACACTTAAACTATACGAGAAGAAATAATGCATCGTACAAAATTAGTTTGTATCTCCTAAACAGCACGTTGTAACTCGAAAAGATTTGGTGTGGCGTGTACGTCTAAACGTGTAGCCTCAAAGAGAACGCACAGGAAAATTTTCATTCATCAAAATTTGTCAGAAACCACGTTTTAAAGAAATCCCGCATTGTGCGAAATTATCTTATTTTTCCTAAACAACATGTTATAAATCGAAAAGCTTTGGTGTTGCGTGTATGTCTAAGCATGTAGCCTCAAAAGAGAAAGCACAGGAGAGTTTTCTCGAAGAATATGTAAGAATACCACGTTATAAGGAAATACTGTGTTGCAGAGTAAAGACAAATACGTACATATTGGAAACACTTTACTAGAAGAAATAACCCATCGTACAAAATTAGCTTGTATCTCCTAAACTACACGTTGTAACTCGAAAAGATTTGGTGTGGTGTGTACGTCTAAACGTGTAGCCTCAAATGAGAACCCACTGGAGAATTTTCGTTCTTCAAATTTTTTTTAGAAAACCACGTTTTAAGGAAATGACGCATCGTGTGAAATTATCTTGTTTTTCCTAAACAACAAATTTTAACTCGAAAAGCTTTGTTGTTGCGTGTATGTCTAAGCGAGTAGCATCAAAAAAGAAGAGGCACAGGAGAGTATTCTCTCGAAAGAATACATAAGAATACCACATTATAAGGAAATACAGTGTGGCAGAGTAAAGACAAATACATACATAGTGGAAACACTTTACAAGAAGAAATAACGCATCGTACAAAATTAGGTTGTATCTCTTAAACAGCACTTTGTAACTCGAAAAGATTTGGTGTGGCGTGTACATCTAAACGTGTAGCCTCAAAGGAGAACCCACAGGAGAATTTTCTTTCGTCAAAATTTGTCAGAAAACCACGTTTAAGGAAATCCCGCATCGTGTGAAATTATCTTGTTTTTCCTAAAGAACACGTTGTAACTCGAAAAGCTTTGGTGTTGCGTGTATGTCTAAGATTGTAGCCTCAAAAGAGAAGGCAAAGGAGAGTTTTCTCTCAAAAGAATATGTAAGAATACCACGTTATAAGGAAATACAGTGTTGCAAAGTAAAGACAAATACGTACATTTTGGAAACATTTTACGAGAACAATTAACGCCTCGTTCAAAATTAGTTTGTATCTCCTAAACAACACGTTGTAACTCGAAAAGATTTGGAGTGGCTTGTACGTCTAAACGTGTAGCCTCAAAAGAGAACCCACAGGAGAATTTTCTTTCGTCAAAATTTGTCAGAAAACCACGTTTTAAGGAAATCCGGCATCGTGCGAATTTATCTTGTTTTTCCTAATCAACACGTTGTAACACAAAATGCTTTGGTTTTGCGTGTATGTCTAAGCGCGTAGCCTCAAAAGAAAAGGCACAGGAGAGTTTTGTCTCGAAAGAATATGTAGGAATACCACGTTATAAGGAAATATAGTGTTGCAGAGTAAAGACAAATACGTACCTATTGGAAACACTTAAAATTTACGAGAATAAAAAATGCATCGTAAAAAATTAGCTTGTATCTCATAAACAGCACATTATAACTCGAAAAGATTTGGTGTGGCGTGTATGTCTAAACATGTAGCCTCAAAAGAGAACCCACAGGAGAATTTTCTTTCATCAAAATTTGTCAGAAAACCAAGTTTTAAGGAAATCCCGCATCGTGCGAAATTATCTTGTTTTTCCTAAACAACATGTTGTAACTCAAAAGCTTTGGTGTTGCGTGTATGTCTAAGCGTGTAGCCTCAAAAGAGAAGGCACAGGAGAGTTTTCTCACGAAAGAATATGTAAGAATACCACGTTATAAGGAAATACAGTTTTGCAGAATAAAGACAAATACGTACCTATTGGAAACACTTAAAGTTTATGAGAAGAAATAACGCATCTTAAAAAATTAGCTTGTATCTCCTAAACAACACATTGTAACTCGAAAAGAGTTGGTGTGGCGTGTACATCTAAACGTGTAGCCTCAAAAGAGAACCTACAGGAGAATTTTCTTTCGTCAAAATTTGTCAGAAAACCACATTTTAAGGAAATCCCATATCGTGCGAAATTATCTTATTTTTCCTAAACAACATGTTGTAACATGAAAAGCATTGGTGTTGTGAGTATGTCTTAGCATGTAGCCTCAAAGGAGAATGCACAGGAGAGTTTTGTCTCAAAAAAATATGTAAGAATACCACGTTATAAGGAAATCGAATGTTGCAGAGTAAAGACAAATACATACTTATTGGAAACACGTTCCGAGAAGAAATAACGCATCGTAAAAATTAGCTTGTATCTCCTAAACAACACGTTGTAACTCGAAAAGATTTTGTGGGGCATGTACGTCTAAACATGTAGCCTCAAAAGAGAACCCACAGGATAATTTTCTTTCGTCAAAATTTGTCAGAAAACCATGTTTTAAGGTAATCCCGCATCATGCGAAATTATCTTGTTTTTCCTA
Organism: Apodemus sylvaticus; assembly: GCF_947179515.1. Taxonomy (NCBI): domain Eukaryota; kingdom Metazoa; phylum Chordata; class Mammalia; order Rodentia; family Muridae; genus Apodemus; species Apodemus sylvaticus. The sequence continues at coordinate 254,611 of NW_026263286.1, forward strand.
ATCAACATGTTGTAACTCGAAAAGCTTTGGTGTTGTGTGTATGTCTAAGCGTGTAGCCTCAAAAGAGAAGGCACAGGAGAGTTTTCTCTCAAAGAATATGTAAGAATACCACTTTATAAAGAAATACAGTTTTGCAGAGTAAAGACAAATATGTATGCATTGGAGAAACTTTAGGAGTAGAAATAACGCATCGTACAAAATTAGCTTGTATCTCCTAAACAACACGTTGTAACTCGAAAATATTTGGTATGGCGTGTATGTCTAAACATGTAGCCTCAAAAGAGAACCCACAGAAGAATTTTCATTCGTCAAAATTTGTCAGAAAACCACGTTTTAATGAAATCCTGCATCGTGACAAATTATCTTGTTTTGCCTAAACAACACGTTGTAATTCGAAAAGCTTTGGTGTTGCGTGTATGTCTAACCGTGTAGCCTCAAAAGAGAAGGCACAGGAGAGTTTTCTCTCGAAAGAATATGTAAGAATACCACGTTATAAGGAAATACAATGTTGCAGATAAAGACAAATACATACGTATTGGAAACACTTAAACTTTACGAGAAGAAATAACTTATCGTAAAAAATTAGCTTGTATCTCCTAAACAACACGTTGTAACTCGAAAAGACTTGGTGTGGCGTGTAAGTCTAAACGTGTAGCCTCAAAAGAGAACCCACAGGAGAATTTTCTTTGTCAAAATTTGTCAGAAAACCATGTTTTAAGGAAATCCTGCATCTTGCAAAATTATCTTTTTCCTAAACAACTCATCTTAACGCATAAAGCTTTGGTGTTGCGTGTATGTCTAAGCATGTAGCCTCAAAAGAGAAGGCACAGGAGAGTTTTCTCTCGAAACAATATGTAAGAATACCACGTTATAAGGAAATACAGTGTTGCAGAGTAAAGACAATTACGTACGTATTGGAAACACTTAAACATTAGAGAAGAAATAAAGCATCATACAAAATTAGCTTATATCACCTAAACAACACGTTGTAACTCAAAACGATTTGGTGTGGCGTTTACAATTAAACATGTAGCCTTAAAAGAGAACCCACAGGAGAATTTTCTTCGTCAAAATTTGTCAGAAAACCATGTTTTAAGGAAATCCCGCATCGTTCGAAAATATCTTGTTTTTTCTAAACAACACATCGTAACTCGAAAAGCTTTGGTGTTGCGTGTATGTCTAGGCGTGTAGCCTCCAAAGAGACGGCAATGGAGAGTTTTCTCTCGAAAGAATATGTAAGAATACCACGTTATAAGGAAATACAGTGTTGCAGAGTAAAGACAAATAAGCACTTATTGGAAACACTTAAACTTTACGAGAAGAAATGATGCATCATACAAAATTAGCTTGTATCTCCTAAACAGCACGTTGTAACTTGAAAAGATTTGGTGTGGCGTGTATATTTAAACGTGTAGCCTCAAAAGAGAACCCACAAGAGAATTTTCTTTCCTCAAAATTTGTCAGAAAACCACGTTTTAAGGAAATCCCGCATCGTGTGTAATTATCTTGTTTTTCCTAAACAACACGTTGTAACTCGAAAAGCTTTGGTGTTGCGTGTAAGTCTTAGCGTGTAGCCTCAAAAGAGACGGCAATGGAGAGTTTTCTCTCGAAAGAATATGTAAGAATACCACGTTATAAGGAAATAAAGTGTTGCAGAGTAAAGACAAATAAGTACGTAATGGAAAAACTTAAACTTTATGAGAAATAATAACACATCGTAAAAAATAGCTTGTATCTCCTAAACAACACGTTGTAACTCGAAAGGATTTGGTGCGGCATATATGACAAAACGTGTAGCCTCAAAAGAGAACCCATAGGAGAATTTTCTTTCGTCAATATTTGTCAGAAAACCACATTTTAAGGAAATCCCGCATCGTGCGAAATTATCTTGTTTTTCCTAAACAACACGTTGTAACTTGAAAAGCTTTGGTGTTGCGTGTATTTCTAAGCGTGTAGCATCAAAAGAGAAGGCACAGGAGAGTTTTCTCTCGAAAGGATATGTAAGAATACCACGTTATAAGGAAATACAGTGTTGCAGAGTAAAGACAAATACGTACATATTGGAAACACTTAAACTTTATGAGAAGAAATAACTTATCGTACAAAATTAGCTTGTATCTCCTAAACAACACGTTGTAACTCGAAAAGATTTGGTGTGGCATGTGCGTCTAAACGTGTAGTCTCAAAAGAGAACCCACAGTAGAATTTTCTTTCGTCAAAATTTTTCAGACAACCACATTTTAAGGAAATCCGGCATTGTGCGAAATTATCTATTTTTTCCTAAACAAAACGTCCTGACTCGAAAATCTTTGGTGTTGCATGTATGTCTAAGCGTGTAGCCTCAAAAGAGAAGGCACAGGAGAGTTTTCTCTTGAAAGAATATGTAAGAATACCATGTTATAAGGAAATACAGTGTTGCAGATTAAAGACAAATACGTATATATTGGAAACATTTTACGAGAAGAAATAATGCTTCGTACAAGCTTGTATCTCCTAAACAACACGTTTTAACTCAAAATGATTTTGTGTGGCGTGTACGTCTAAACGTGTAGCCTCAAAAGAGAACCCACAGGAGAATTTTCTTTCGTCAAAATTTGTTAGAAAACCACATTTTAAGGAAATACTGCATCGTGCGAAATTATCTTGTTTTTCCTAAACAACACTTCGTAACTCGAAAAGCTTTGGTTTTGTGTGTATGTCTAATCATGTAGCCTCAAAGGAGAAGGCACAGGAGAATTTTCTCTCGAACGAATATGTAAGAATACCACCTTATAAGGATATACAGTGTTGCAGAGAAAAGACAAATACGTACATATTGGAAACACTTAAACTTTACGAGAAGAAATAATGCATCGTACAAAATTAGCTTGTACCTCCTAAACAACACGTTGTAACTCGGAAAGATTTGATGTGGCTTGTACGTCTAAAAGTGTAGCCTCAAAAAAGAACCCACAGGAGAATATTCTTAGGTCAAAATTTGTCAGAAAACCACGTTTTAAGGAAATCCCGCATCGTGCGAAATTATCTTGTTTTTCCTAAACAACACGTTGTAACTCCAAAAGCTTTGGTGTTGCATGTATGTCTAAGCATGTAGCCACAAACGGGAATGCACAGGAGAGTTTTCTCTCCAAAGAATATGTAAGAATACCATGTTATAAGGAAATACAGTGTTGCAGAGTAAAGACAAATACATATATATTGGAAACACTTAAACTTTATGAGAAGAAATAATGCATCATACAAAATTAGCTTGTATCTCCTAACAGCACGTTGTAACTCGAAAAGATTTGGTGTGGCGTGTACTTCTAAACGTGTAGCCTCAAAAGAGAACCACACAGGAGAATTTTCTTTCGTCAAAATTGGTCAGTAAACCACGTTTTAAGGAAATCCCACATCTAGCGAAATTATCTTGTTTTTCCTAAACAACACGTCGTAACTCGAAAAGCTTTGGTGTTGCGTGTATGTCTAAGCGTGTAGCCTCAAAAGAGAAGGCACAGGAGAGTTTTCTCTCTAAAGAATATGTAAGAATACCACGTTATAAGGAAATACAGTGTTGCAGAGTAAAGACAAATACCTACGTATTGGAAACACTTTAGAAGAAGAAATAATGCATCGTACAAAATTAGCTTGTATCTCCTAAACTACACGTTATAACTCGAAAAGATTTGGTGTGGGGTGTACGTATAAACGTGTAGCCTCAAAAGAGAACCCACAGGAGTATTTTCTTTCATCAAAATTTTTTCAGAAAACCACGTTTTAAGGAAATCCCGCATCGTGCGAAATTATCTTGTTTTTCCTAAACAACACGTTGTAACTCGAAAAGTTTTGGTGTTGCATGTATGTCTAAGCATGTAGCCACAAAAGGGAATGCACAGGAGAGTTTTCTCTCCAAAGAATATGTAAGAATACCACGTTATAAGGAAATACAGTGTTGCAGATTAAAGACAAATACATACATATTGGAAATACATAAACTTTATGAGAAGAAATAATGCATCATACAAAATTAGCTTGTATCTCCTAACAGCACGTTGTAACTCGAAAAGATTTGGTGTGGCGTGTACTTCTAAACGTGTAGCCTCAAAAGAGAACCACACAGGAGAATTTTCTTTTGTCAAAATTTATCTGAAAACCATGTTTTAAGGAAATCCCGCATCGTTGGAAATTACCTTGTTTTTCCTAAACAACACGTTGTCACTCGAAAAGCTTTGGTGTTGCGTGTATGTCTAAGCGTATAGCCTCAAAAGAGAAGGCACAGGAGAGTTTTCTCTCGAAATAATATGTAAGAATACCACTTTATAAGGAATTACAGTGTTGCAGAGTAAAGCAAATACATACGTATTGGAAACACTGTACAAGAAGAAATAACGCATCATAAAAAATTAGCTTGTATCTCCTAAACAATATGTTGTAACTCGGAAAGATTTGATGTGGCTTGTACGTCTAAACGTGTGGCCTCAAAGGAGAACCCACAGGATAATATTCTTTAGTCAAAATTAGTCAGAAAACCACGTTTTAAGGAAATCCCGCATCGTGCGAAATTATCTTGGTTTTCCTAAAGAACACGTTGTAACTCGAAAAGCTTTGCTGTTGCGTGAATGTCTAAGCGCGAAGCCTCAAAAGAGAAGGCACAGGAGAGTTTTCTCTTGAAAGAATATGTAAGAATACCAAGTTATAAGGAAATACAGTGTTGCAGAGTAAAGACAAATACGTAATTATTGGAAACACTTTACAAGAAGAAATAACGCATCATACAAAATTAGCTTGTTTCTCCTAAGCTACACGTTGTAACTCGAAAAGATTTGGTGTGGCGTGTACATCTAAACATGTAGCCTCAAAAGAGAACCCACAGGAGAGTTTTCTTTCGTCAAATTTTTTTTCAGAAAACCACGTTTTAAGGAAATCCCGCATCGTGCTAAATTATCTTGTTTTTCGTAAACAACACGTTGTCACTCGAAAAGCTTTGGTGTTGCGTGTATGTCTAAGCTTGTATCCCCAAAGAGAACGCACAGGAGAGTTTTCTCTCGAAAGAATATGTAAGAATACCACGTTATAAGGAAGGACAGTGTTGCAGAGTCAAGCAAATACATACGTATTGGAAACACTTTACAAGAAGAAATAACACATCATACAAAATTAGCTTGTATCTCCTAAACAACACATTGTAACTCAGAAAGATTTGATGTGGCTTGTATGTCTAAACGTGTAGCCTCAAAGGAGAACCCACAGGAGAATATTCTTTAGTCAAAATTGGTCAGAAAACCACGTTTTAAGGAAATCCCGCATTGTGCGAAATTATCTTGTTTTTACTAAAGAACACTTTGTAACTCGAAAAGCTTTGGTGTTGCATGTATGTCTAAGCATGTATCTTCAAAAGAGAAGGCACAGGAGAGTTTTCTCTCAAAAGAATACGTAAGAATATCACGTTATATGGAAATAAGGTGTTGCAGCGTAAAGACAAATACGTACGTATTCGAAACACTTTAAAAGAAGAAATAACGCATCGTACAAAATTACGTTGTATCTCCTAAATTACACGTTGTAACTCGAAAAGATTTCGTATGGCGTGTATGTCTAAACATATAGCCTGAAAAGAGAACCCACAGGAGAATTTTCTTTCGTCAAAATTTTTTCAGAAAACCACGTTTTAAGGAAATCCCGCATCGTGCGAAATTATCTTGTTTTTCCTAAAGAACACGTTGTAACTCGAAAAGCTTTGGTGTTTAGTGTATGTCTAAGCGTGTAGCCTCAAAAGAGAACGCACAGGAGTGTTTTCTCTCGAAAGAATATGTAAGCATACCACGTTATTAGGAAATACAGTGTTGCAGAGTCAAGAAAAATATGTACGTATTGGAAACACTTTACGAGAAGAAATAACGCATCAAACAAAATTAGCTTGTATCTCCTAAACAACACGTTGTAATTCGAAATGATTTGGCATGGCATGTACGTCTAAACGTGTAGCCTCAAAAGAGAACCCACAGAAGAATTTTCATTCGTCAAAATTTGTCAGAAAACAATTTTTTAAGGAAATCCCGCATCGTGCGAAATTATCTTGTGTTTCCAAAACAACACATCGTAACTCGAAAAGCTTTGATGTTGCGTGTTTGTCTAAGCGTGTACCCTCAAAAGAGAAGGCACAGGAGAGTTTTCTCTCAAAAGAATAGGTAAGAATACCACGTTATAAAGAAATACAGTGTTGCAGACTAAAGACAAATACGTACGTATTGGAAACACTTAAACTTTACGAGAAGAAATAACTTATCATACAAAATTAGCTTGTATCTCCTAAACAGCACGTTGTAACTCGAAAAGATTTGGTGTGGCATGTACGTCTAAATGTGTAGCCTTAAAAGAGAACCCCCAGGAGAATTTTCTTTCGTCAAAATTTTTCAGAAAACCACGTTTTAAGGAAATCCCGCATCGTGCGAAATTATCTTGTTTTTCCTAAACAACACGTCGTTACTAGAAAAGCTTTGGTGTTTCGTGTATGTCTAAGCATGTAGCCTCAAAAGAGAATGCACTGGAGAGTTTTCTCTCGAAAGAATATGTAAGAATACCACAATATAAGGAAATACAGTGTTGCAGAGTAAAGACAAATATGTACTTATTGGAAACACTTTACGAGGAGAAATAACGCATAGTAAAAAAATTAGCTTGTATCTCCTAAACAACACATTGTAACTCGAAAACATTTGGTGTGGCGTGTACGTCTAAAGGTGTAGCCTCAAAAGAGTACCCACAGGAAAATTTTCTTTCGTCAAAATTTGTCACAAAACCACGTTTTAAGGAAATCACGCATCGTGCGAAAAATCTTGTTTTTCCTAAACAACACGTTGTAACTCGAAAAGCTTTGGTGTTGCGTGTATGTCTATGCGTGTAGCCTCAAAAGAGAAGGCACAGGAGAGTTTTCTCTGGAAACAATATGTAACAATACCACGTTATAAGGAAATACAGTGTTGCAGAATAAAGACAAATCCATACATATTGGAAACACTTAAACTTTACGAGAAGAAATAATGCGTCGTGCAAAATTAGCTTGTATCTCTTAACAGCACGTTGTAACTAGAAATGATTTGGTGTGGCATGTACTTCTAAACGTGTAGCCTCAAAAGAGAACCCACAGGAGAATTTTCTTGCGTCAAAATTTGTCAGAAAACCACGGTTTAAGGAAATCCCGCATCATGCGAAATTATCTGGTTATTCCTAAACAACACGTTGTAACTCGAAAAGCTTTGGTGTTTCGTGTAAGTCTTAGCGTGTAGCCTCAAAAGAGAAGGCAACGGAGAGTTTTCTCTCAAAAGAATATGTAAGAATACCACGTAAATAGGAACTACAGTGTTGCAGAGTAAAGACAAGTACATACGTATTGGAAACACTTTAGGAGAAGAAATAACGCATCATAAAAAATTAGCTTGTATCTCCTAAACAACACGTTGTAACTCGAAAATATTTGGTGTGGCGTGTGCGTCTAAACGTGTAGCATCAAAAGAGAACCCACAGGAGAATTTTCTTTCGTCAAAATTTATCAGAAAACCACGTTTTAAGGAAATCCCGCATCGTGCGAAATTATCTCGTTTTTCCTAAACAAAACATCGTAACTCGAAAAGCTTTGGCGTTGCTTGTATATCTAATCGTGTAGCCTCAAAAGAGAAGGCACAGGAGAGTTTTCTCTCGAAAGAATATGTAAGAATACCACGTTATAAGGAAATACAGTGTTGCAGAGCAAAGACAAATACGTACGTTTTGGAAACATTTTAGGAGAAGAAATAATGCTTCGTACAAGCTTGTATCTCCTAAACAACACGTTTTAACTCGAAATGATTTGGTGTGGCGTGTACGTCTAAACGTGTAGCCTCAAAAGAGAACCCACAGGAGAATTTTCTTTCTTCAAAATTTGTCAGAAATCCACGTTTTAAGGAAATCTCGCATCGTGCGAAATTATCTTGTTTTTCCTAATCAACACGTTGTAACTCGAAAAGATTTGGTGTTGCGTGTATGTCTAAGCGTGTAGCCTCAAAAGAGAAGGCACAGGAGAGTTTTCTCTCAAAAGAATATGTAAGAATACCACGTTATAAGGAAATACAGTGTTGCAGAGTAAAGACAAATACTTACTTATGGGAAACACTTAAACTTTATGAGAAGAAATAACTTATCATACAAATTTAGCTTGTATCTCCTAAACAGCACGTTGTAACTTAAAAAGATTTGGTGTGTCCTGTAATTCTAAACGTGTAGCCTCAAAAGAGAAACCACAGGAGAATTTTCTTTCATCAAAATTTGTCAGAAAACCATGTTATAAGGAAATCCCGCATCGTGCAAAATTATCTTGTTTTTCCTAAACAACACATCTTAACTCGAAAAGCTTTGGTGTTGCGTGTATGTCTAAGCGTGTAGCCTCAAAAGAGAAGGCACAGGAGAGTTTTCACTCAAAACAATATGTAAGAATACCACGTTATAAGGAAATACAGTGTGGCAGAGTAAAGACAAATACCTACTAATTAGAAACACTTAAACTTTACGAGAAGTAATAACGCATCATTTAAAATTAGCTTATATCTCCTAAACAACACGTTGTAAATGGAAAAGATTTGGTCTGGCGTTTACAACTAAACATGTAGGCTTAAAAGAGAACCCACAGGAGAATTTTTTTTCGTCAAAATTTGCCAGAAAAACGTGTTTTAAGGAAATCCCGCATTGTGCGAAATTATCTTGTTTTTCCTAAACAACACATCGTAACTCGAAAAGCTTTGGTGTTGCGTGTATGTCTAGGCATGTAGCCTCAAAAGAGAAGGCACAGGAGAGTTTTCTCTCGAAAGAATATGTAAGAATACCACGTTATAAGGAAATACAGTGTTGCAGAGTAAAGACAAATACGCACTTATTAGAAACACTTAAACTTTATGAGAAGAAATAATGCATCGTACAAAATTAGCTTGTATCTCCTAAACAGCACGTTGTAACTTGAAAAGATTTGGTGTGGCGTGTACACCTAAACGTGTAGCCTCAAAAGAGAACCCACAGGAGAATTTTCTTTCATCAAAATATGTCAGAAAACCACATTTTAAGGAAATCCCTCATCGTGTGAAATTATCTTGTTTTTCCTAAACAACATGTTGTAACTCGAAAAGCTTTGGTGTTGCGTGTAAGTCTTAGCGTGTAGCCTCAAAAGAGAAGGCAATGGAGAGTTTTCTCTAGAAAGAATATGTAAGAATACCACGTTATAAGGAAATACAGTGTTGCAGAGTAAAGACAAATACGTACATATTGGAAACACTTTAACATTATGAGAAAAAAAACACATCGCAAAAAATAGCTTGTATCTCCTCAACAACACGTTGTAACTCGAAAAGACTTGGTGTGGCATGTATGACTAAATGTGTAGCCTCAAAAGAAAACCCATAGGAGAATTTTCTTTCGTCAATATTTGTCAGAAAACCACATTTTAAGGAAATCTCGCATCGTGCGAAATTATCTTGTTTTTCCTAAACAACACGTTGTAACTCGAAAAGCTTTGGTGTTTCGTGTATTTCTAAGCTTGTAGCCTCAAAAGAGAACGCAGAGGAGAGTTTTCTCTCGAAAGAATATGTAAGAATACCACGTTATAAGGAAATACCGTGTTGCAGAGTAAAGACAACTACGTACGTATTGGAAATCTTTTAAGAGAAGAAATAACGCATCGTACAAAATTAGCTTGTCTCTCCTAAACAACACGTTATAACCCGAAAAGATTTGGTGTGGCGTGTGTGTCTAAACGTGTAGCATCAAAATAGAACCCACAGGAGAATTTTCTTTCGTCAAAATTTTTCAGAAAACCATGTTTTATGGAAATCTCGCATCGTGCAAAATTTCCTTCTTTTTCCTAAACAACACGTGGTAACTCGAAAAGCTTTGGAGTTGCGTGTTTGTCTAAGCTTCTAGCCTCAAAAGAGAATGTACAGGAGAGTTTTCCCTCGAAAGAATATGTAAGAATACCACGTTATAAGGAAATACAGTGTTGCAGAGTAAAGACAAATAAGTACATATTGGAAACACTTTACGAGAAGAAATAACGCATCATACAATATTTGCTTGTATCTCCTAATCAACACGTTGTAACTCAAAAATATTTGGTGTGGCTCGTACCTCTACATGTGTAGCCTCAAAAGAGAACCTACAGGAGAACTTTCTTTCGTCAAAATTTGTCAAAAAAACCACGTTTTAAGGAAATCCCACATCGTGCAAAATTATCTTGTTTTTCCTTAACAACACGTTGTAACTCGAAAAGCTTTGGTGTTGTGTGAATGTCTGAGCATGTAGTCTCTAAAGAGAATGCACAGGAGAGTTTTCTCTCGAAAGAACATGTAAGAATACAATGTCATAAGGAAAAACAGTGTTGCAGAGTAAAGACAAATATGTACATAAGGGAAACACTTTACGAGAAAAAATAACGCATCGTACAAAATTAGCTTGTATCTCCTAAACAACACGTGGTAACTCGAAAGGATTTGGTGTGGCGTGTACGTCTATACAGGTAGCCTCAAAAGAGAACCCACAGGAGAATTTTCTTTCGTCAAAATTTTTCCTAAAACCACGTTTTAAGGAAATCCCGCATCTTGCGAAATTATCTTGTTTTTCATAAACAACACGTTGTAACTCGAAAAGCTTTGGTGTTGCCTGTATGTCTAAGTGTGTAGCCTCAAAAGGGAATGCACAGGATAGTTTTCTCTCGAAAGAATATGCATGAATTCCACCTTATAAGGAAATACAATGTTGCAGAATAAAGACAAATATGTACGTATGGGAAACACTTTACGAAAAGAATTAACGCAACGTAAAAAATTAACTTGTATCTCCTAAACAACACGTTGTAACTCGAAAAGATTTGGTATGGCATGTACGTCTAAACGTGTAGCCTCAAAAGAGAACCCACAGGATAATTTTCTTTCGTCAAAATTTTTCAGAAAACCACGTTTTAAGGAAATCCCGCATCGTGCGAAATCATCTTGTTTTTCCTAAACAACATGTTGTAACTCGAAAAGCTTTGGTGTTGCGTGTATGTGTAAGCATGGAGCCTCAAAAGAGAAGGCACAGGAGAGTTTTCTCTCAAAAGAATAGGTAAGTATACCATGTTATAAGGAAATACAATTTTGCAGAGTAAAGACAAATAAGTACATATTGGAAACACTTTACGAGAAGAAATAACGCATCGTAAAAAATTAGCTTGTATCTCCTAAACAACACGTTGTAACTCGAAAAGATTTGGTGTGACGTGTGCGTCTAAACGTGTAGCCTCAAAAGAGAACCCACAGGAGAATTTTCTTTCGTCAAAATTTGTCAGAAACCACGTTTTAAAGAAATCTCGCATCGTGCAAAATTATCTTGTTTTTCCTAAACAACTGGTTGTAACTGGAAAATCTTTGGTGTTGCCTGTATGTCTAAGCTTGTAGCCTCAAAAGAGAACTCACAGGAGAGTTTTCTCTCGAAAGAATATGTAAGAATACCACGTTATAAGGAAATACAGTGTTGCAGAGTAAAGACAAATACGTACGTATTGGAAACACTTTAAGAGAAGAAATAACGCATCTTACAAAATTAGCTTGTATCTCCTAAACAACACGTTGTAACTCGAAAAGATTTGGTATGGCCTATATGTCTAAACGTGTAGCCTCAAAAGAGAAGCCACAGGAGAATTTTCTTTCGTCAAAATTGGTCAGTAAACCACATTTTAAGGAAATCCCGCATCATGCGAAATTATCTTGTTTTTCCTAAACAACCGGTCGTAACTCGAAAAGCTTTGGTGTTGCGAGTATGTCTAAGCATGTAGCCTCAAAAGAGAAGGCATAGGAAGAGAGTTTTCCCTTAAAGAAAATGTAAGAATACCACGTTAAAAAGAAATACAGTGTTGCAGAGTAAAGACAAATACGTACATATTGGAAACACTTTACAAGAAGAAATAATGCATCGTAAAAAATTAGCTTGTATCTCCTAAACTACACGTTATAACTCGAAAAGATTTGGTGTGGCGTGTACATCTAAACGTGTAGCCTCAAAAGAGAACCCACAGGAGTATTTTCTTTCGTCAAAATTTTTTCAGAAAACCACGATTTTAGGAAATCCCGCATCGTGCGAAATTATCTTGTTTTCCTAAACAACACGTTGTAACTCGTGTGCTTTGGTGTTGCATGTATGTCTAAGCATGTAGCTTTCAAAAGAGAACGCACAGGAGAGTTTTCTCTCGAAAGAATATGTAAGAATACCACGTTATAAGGAAATACAGTGTTGCAGAGTAAAGACAAATACGTATGTATTGGAAACACTTTACGAGAAGAAATAAAGCATCGTAAAAAATTAGCTTGTATCTCCTAAACAACACGTTGTAACTCGAAAATATTTGGTGTGGTGTGTGCGTCTAATCGTGTAGCCTCAAAAGAGATCCCACAGGAGAATTTTCGTTCGTCAAAATTTTTCAGAAAACCACGTTTTAAAGAAATCCCGCATCCTGCGAAATTATCTTGGTTTTCCCAAACAAAACGTCGTAACTCGAATAGCTTTGGTGTTGCGTGTATGTCTAAGCATGTAGCCTCAAAAGAGAAGGCACAGGAGAGTTTTCTCTATAAAGAATATGTAAGAATACCACGTTATAAGGAAATACAGTGTTGCAGAGTAAAGACAAATACGTACGTATTGGAAACACTTTAAGAGAAGAAATAACGCATCTTACAAAATTAGCTTGTATCTCCTAAACAACACGTTGTAACTCGAAAAGATTTGGTATGGCCTATATGTCTAAACGTGTAGCCTCAAAAGAGAAGCCACAGGAGAATTTTCTTTCGTCAAAATTGGTCAGTAAACCACATTTTAAGGAAATCCCGCATCATGCGAAATTATCTTGTTTTTCCTAAACAACCGGTCGTAACTCGAAAAGCTTTGGTGTTGCGAGTATGTCTAAGCATGTAGCCTCAAAAGAGAAGGCATAGGAAGAGAGTTTTCCCTTAAAGAAAATGTAAGAATACCACGTTAAAAAGAAATACAGTGTTGCAGAGTAAAGACAAATACGTACATATTGGAAACACTTTACAAGAAGAAATAATGCATCGTAAAAAATTAGCTTGTATCTCCTAAACTACACGTTATAACTCGAAAAGATTTGGTGTGGCGTGTACATCTAAACGTGTAGCCTCAAAAGAGAACCCACAGGAGTATTTTCTTTCGTCAAAATTTTTTCAGAAAACCACGATTTTAGGAAATCCCGCATCGTGCGAAATTATCTTGTTTTCCTAAACAACACGTTGTAACTCGTGTGCTTTGGTGTTGCATGTATGTCTAAGCATGTAGCTTTCAAAAGAGAACGCACAGGAGAGTTTTCTCTCGAAAGAATATGTAAGAATACCACGTTATAAGGAAATACAGTGTTGCAGAGTAAAGACAAATACGTATGTATTGGAAACACTTTACGAGAAGAAATAAAGCATCGTAAAAAATTAGCTTGTATCTCCTAAACAACACGTTGTAACTCGAAAATATTTGGTGTGGTGTGTGCGTCTAATCGTGTAGCCTCAAAAGAGATCCCACAGGAGAATTTTCGTTCGTCAAAATTTTTCAGAAAACCACGTTTTAAAGAAATCCCGCATCCTGCGAAATTATCTTGGTTTTCCCAAACAAAACGTCGTAACTCGAATAGCTTTGGTGTTGCGTGTATGTCTAAGCATGTAGCCTCAAAAGAGAAGGCACAGGAGAGTTTTCTCTATAAAGAATATGTAAGAATACCACGTTATAAGGAAATACATTGTTGCAGAGTAAAGACAAATACGTTCGTATTGGAAACACTTTACGAGAAGAAATAACGCTTCGTACAAGCTTGTATCTCCTAAACAACACGTTTTAACACGAAATGATTTGGTGTGGCGTGTACGTCTAAACGTGTAGCCTCAAAAGAGAACCCACAGGAGAATTTTCTTTCGTCAAAATTTGTAAGAAAACCACGTTTTAAGGAAAGCCCGCATCATGCGAAATTATATTGTTTTTCCTAATCAACACGTGTAAATCAAAAAGATTTGGTTTTGCATGTATGTCTAAGCATGTAGCCTCAAATGAGAAGGCACAGGAGAATTTTCTCTCGAAAGAATATGCAAGAATACCACGTTATAAGGAAATACAGTGTTGCAGAGTAAAGACAAATACGTACGTATTGGAAACACTTTACGAGAAGAAATAATGCATCGTACAAAATTAGCATGTATCTCCTAAACTACACGTTATAACTCGAAAAGATTTGGTGTGATGTGTACATCTAAACGTGTAGCCTCAAAAGAGAACCCACAGGAGTATTTTCTTTGGTCAAATTTTTTTCAGAAAACCACGATTTTAGAAAATCCCACATCGTGCGAAATTATCTTGTTTTTCCTAAACAGCACGTTGTAACTTGAATAGCTTTGGTGTTGCGTGTATGTCTAAGCGTGTAGCCTCAAAAGAGAACGCACAGGACAGTTTTCTCTCGAAAGAATATGTAAGAATACCACGTTATGAGGAAATACAATGTTGCAGAGTAAAGACAAATATGTACATACTGGAAACACTTAAACTTTACGAGAAGAAATAATGCATCATAAAAAATTAGCTTGTAACTCCTAAACAGCACATTGTAACTCGAAAAGATTTGGTGTGGTGTGTACCTCTAAACGTGTAGCCTCAAAAGAGAACCCACAGGAGAATTTTCTTTCGTCAAAATTTGTAAGAAAACCACGTTTTAAGGAAAGCCCGCATCATGCGAAATTATATTGTTTTTCCTAATCAACACGTGTAAATCAAAAAGATTTGGTTTTGCGTGTATGTCTAAGCATGTAGCCTCAAATGAGAAGGCACAGGAGAATTTTCTCTCGAAAGAATATGCAAGAATACCACGTTATAAGGAAATACAGTGTTGCAGAGTAAAGACAAATACGTACGTATTGGAAACACTTTACGAGAAGAAATAATGCATCGTACAAAATTAGCATGTATCTCCTAAACTACACGTTATAACTCGAAAAGATTTGGTGTGATGTGTACATCTAAACGTGTAGCCTCAAAAGAGAACCCACAGGAGTATTTTCTTTGGTCAAATTTTTTTCAGAAAACCACGATTTTAGAAAATCCCACTTCGTGCGAAATTATCTTGTTTTTCCTAAACAACACGTTGTAACTCGAATAGCTTTGGTGTTGCGTGTATGTCTAAGCGGTGTAGCCTCAAAAGAGAACGCACAGGACAGTTTTCTCTCGAAAGAATATGTAAGAATACCACGTTATGAGGAAATACAATGTTGCAGAGTAAACACAAATATGTACATATTGGAAACATTTAAACTTTACGAGAAGAAATAATGCATCATAAAAAATTAGCTTGTAACTCCTAAACAGCACGTTGTAACTCGAAAAGATTTGGTGTGGTGTGTACGTCTAAATGTGCAGCCTCAAAAGAGAACCCACAGGAAAATTTTCTTTCGTCAAAATTTGTCAGAAAACCACGTTTTAAGGAAATCCCACATCGTGCGAAATTATCTTGTTTTTCCTAAACATCACGGTGTCACTCGAAAATCTTTGGTGTTGCGTGTATGTCTAAGCGTGTAGCCTCAAAAGAGAAGGCACAGGAGAGTTTTCTGTCAAAAGAATATGTAAGAATACCACGTTATTAGGAAATACAGTATTGCACACTAAATAAAATACATACTTATTGGAAACACTTTACAAGAAGAAATAACGCATCGTACAAAATTAGCTTGTATCTCCTGAACAACACATGGTAACTTGAAATGATTCGGTATTGCGTGCACGTCTAAACGTGTAGCCTCAAAAGAGAACCCACAGGAGAATTTTCTTTCCTCAAAAGTTGTCAGAACACCACATTTTAAGCAAATCTCGCATCGTGCGAAATTATCTTGTTTTTCATAAAAACACGTTGTAACTCGAAAAGCTTTGGTGTTGCCTGTATGTCTAAGTGTGTAGCCTCAAAAGGGAACGCACAGTATAGTTTTCTCTTGAAACAATATGTAAGAAAACCACGTGATAAGGAAATACAGTGTTGCAGCGTAAAGACAAATACATACATATTGGAAATGCTTTACTAGAAGAATTAACACATCGTACAAAATTAGCTTGTATCTCCTAAACAACACGTTGTAACTCGAAAAAATTTGGTGTGGCGTGTACATCTAAAAATGTAGCCTCAAAAGAGAACCCAAAGGAGAATTTTCTTTCGTCAAAATTTGTCAGAAAACCACGTTTTAAGGAAATCCCGCATCGTGCGATATCATCTTCTTCCTAAACAACATGTTGTAACTCGAAAAGCTTTGGTGTTGCGTGTATGTGTAAGCGTGGAGCCTCAAAAGAGAAGGCACAGGAGAGTTTTCTCTTGAAAGAATATGTAAGAATACCACGTTATAAGAAAATACAATTTTGCAGGGTAAAGACAAATAAGAACTTATTGGAAACACATTACAATAAGAAATAACGTATCGTAGAAAATTAGCTTGTATCTCCTAAACAACAAAATGATTTGGTGTGACGTGTACGTCTAAATGTGTAGCCTCAAAAGAGAACCCACAGGAGAATTTTCTTTCATCAAAATTTGTCAGAAACCACGTTTTATGGAAATCTCGCATCGTGCGAAATTATCTTGTTTTTCCTAAACAACAGGTTGTAACTCGAAAAGCTTTGGTGGTGCGTGTATGTCTAAGCATGTAGCCTCAAAAGAGAACACACAGGAGAGTTTTCTCTCGAAAGAATATGTAAGAATACCACGTTATAAGGAAATACAGTGTTGCAGAGTAAAGACAAATACATACGTATTGGAAACACTTTACGAGAAGAATTAAAGCATCGTACAAAATTAGCTTGTATCTCCTAAACAACACCTTGTAACTCGATAAGATTTAGTGTGGCTCGTACCCCTACACGTGTAGCCTCAAAAGAGAACCCACAGGAGAATTTTCTTTCGTCAAAATTTTTCAGAAAACCACGTTTTATGGAAATCTCGCATCGTGCGAAATTATCTTGTTTTTACTAAACAACACGTTGTTACTCGAAAATCGTTGTCGTTGCGTGTATGTCTAAGCATGTAGCCTCAAAAGAGCACGCACAGGAGAGTTTTCCCTCAAAGAATATGTAAGAATACCACGTTATAAGGAAATACAATGTTGCAGACTAAATACAAATAAGTACGTATTGGAAACAATTTATGAGAAGAAATAACGCATCGTACAAAATTAGCTTGTATCTCCTGAACAACACGTTGTAACTCGAAAAGATTTGGTGTGACGTGTACGTCTACATGTGTAGCCTCAAAAGAGAACCCACAGGAGAATTTTCTTTCATCAAAATTTGTCAGAAACCACGTTTTAAAGAAATCTCGCATCGTGCAAAATTATCTTGTTTTTCCTAAACAATAGGTTGTAACTGGAAAAGCTTTGGTGTTGCCTGTATGTCTAAGCTTGTAGCCTCAAAAGAGAACTCACAGGAGAGTTTTCTCTCGAAAGAATATGTAAGAATACCACGTTATAAGGAAATACAGTGTTGCAGAGTAAAGACAAATATGTACTTATTGGAAACACTTTAAGAGAAGAAATAACGCATCGTACAACATTAGCTTGTATCTCCTAAATAACACGTTGTAACTCGAAAAGATTTGGTATGGCTCTTACCTCTACACGTGTAGCCTCGAAAAAGAACCCACAGGAGAACTTTCTTTCGTCAAAATTTTTCAGAAAACCACGTTTTATGGAAATCTGGCATCGTGGGAAATTATCTTGTTTTTCCTAAACAACACATTGTAACTCAAAAAGCTTTGGCGTTGCGTGTTTGTGTAAGCATGGAGCCTCAAAAGAGAAGGCACAGGAGAGTTTTCTCTCGAAAGAATATGTAAGAATACCACGTTATAAGGAAATACAATTTTGCAGAGTAAAGACAAATAAGTACATATTGGAAACACTTTACGAGAAGAAATAACACATCGTACAAAATTAGCTTGTATCTCCTAAACAACACGTTGTAACTCGAAAAGATTTGGTGTGACGTGTACGTCTAAACGTGTAGCCTCAAAAGAGAACCCACAGGAGAATTTTCTTTCGTCAAAATTTGTCAGAAACCACGTTTTAAGGGAATCTCGCATCGTGCGAAATTATCTTGTTTTTCCTAAAGAACACGTTGTAACTCGAAAAGCTTTGGTGTTGCGTGTATGTCTAAGCGTGTAACCTCAAAAGAGAACTCAAAGGAGAGTTTTCTCTCGAAAGAATATGTAAGAATACCACGTTATAAGGAAATACAGTGTTGCAGAGTAAAGACAAATATGTACGTATTGGAAACACTTTAAGAGAAGAAATAATGCATTGTACAACATTAGCTTGTATCTCCTAAACAACACGTTGTAGCTCGAAAAGATTTGGTGTGGCTCATACCTCCACACGTGCAGCCTCAAAAGAGAACCCACAAGAGAACTTTCTTTCGTCAAAATTTTTCAGAAAACCACGTTTTATGGAAATCTGGCATCGTGCGAAATAATCTTGTTTTTCCTAAACAACACATTGTAACTCAAAAAGCTTTGGCGTTGTGTGTTTGTGTAAGCATGGAGCCTCAAAAGGGAAGGCACTGGAGAGTTTTCTCTCGAAAGAATATGTAAGAATACCACGTTAAAAGGAAATACAATTTTGCAGAGTAAAGACACATAAGTACATATTGGAAACACTTTACAAGAAGAAATAACGCATCGTACAAAATTAGCTTGTATCTCCTAAACAACAACTTGTAACTCAAAGGGATTTGGTGTGAAGTGTACGTCTAAACGTGCAGCCTCAAAAGAGAACCCACAGGAGAATTTTCCTTCATCCAATTTGTCAGAAACCACGTTTTAATGAAATCTCGCACCGTGCGAAATTATCTTGTTTTTCCTAAACAACACGTTGTAACTCGAAAAGCTTTGGTGTTGCGTGTATGTCTAAGCGTGTCACCCCAAAAGAGAACGCACAGGAGAGTTTTCTCTCGAAAGAATATATAAGAATACCATGTTACAAGGAAATACAGTGTTGCAGAGTAAAGACAAATACGTACATATTGGATACACTTTACGAGAAGAAATAACGCATCGTACAAAATTAGCTTGTATCTCCTAAACAACACGTTGCAACTCGAAAAGATTTGGTGTGGCCCATACCTCTACACGTGTAGCCTCAAAAGAGAACCCACAGGAGAACTTTCTTTCGTCAAAATATGTCAGAAAACCATGTTTTATGGACATCTCGCATCCTGCGAAATTATCTTGTTTTTCCTAAACAACAAGTTGTAACTCGAAAAGCTTTGGGGTTGCATGTATGTCTAAGCATGTAGCCTCAAAAGAGAACGCACAGGAGAGTTTTCCCTCGAAAGAATATGTAAGAATACCACGTTATAAGGAAATACAGTGTTGCAGAGTAAAGACAAATACGTACGTATTCTAAACACTTTATGAGAAGAAATAACGCATCGTACAAAATTTGCTTGTATCTCCTAAACAACACGTTGTAACTAGAAAAGATTTGGTGTGGCTCGTACGTCTACACGTGTTGACTCAAAAGAACACCAACAGGGGAACTTTCTTTCGTCAAAATTTGTCAGAAAACCACGTTTTAAGGTAATCCCGCATCGTGCAAAATTATCTTGTTTTTCCTAAACAACACGTTGTAACTCGAAAAGCTTTGGTGTTGCGTGTATGTCTAAAGGTGTGGCCTCAAAAGAGAACGCACAGGAGAGTTTTCTCTCGAAAGAATCTGTAAGAATACCACGTTATAAGGAAATACAATTTTGCAGAGTAAAGACTAATAAGTACATATTGGAAACACTTTAGTAAAAGAAATACTGCTTCATACAAAATTAGCTTGTATCTCCTAAACAACACGTTGTAACTCGAAAAGATCTGGTGTGACATGTACGTCTAAACCTGTAGCCTCAAAAGAGAACACACAGGAGAATTTTCTTTCATCAAAATTTGTCAGAAACCACGTTTTAAGGAAATCTTGCATCGTGCGAAATTATCTTGTTTTTCCTAAACAACATGTTGTATCTCGAAAAGCTTTGCTGTTACGTGTATGTCTAAGCGTGTAGCCTCACAAGAGAACGCACAGGAGAGTTTTCTCTCGAAAGAATATGTAAGAATACCACGTTATAAGGAAATACAGTGTTGCAGAGTAAAGACAAATACGTACGTATTGGAAACACTTTAAGAGAAGAAATAATGCATCGTAAAAAAAATAGCTTGTATCTTCTAAACAACACGTTGTAACTCGAAAAGACTTGTTTTGGCTCCTACGACTACACGTGTAGCCTCAAAAGAGAATGCACAGGAGAACTTTCTTTGGTCAAAATTTTTCAGAAAACCACGTTTTTGGAAATCTCGCATCGTGCGAAATTATCTTCTTTTTCCTAAACAAAACGTTGTAACTCGAAAAGCTTTGGCGTTGCGTGTATGCCTAAGCATGTAGCCTCAAAAGAGAACACACAGGAGAGTTTTCCCTCGAAAGAATATGTAAGAATACCACGTATTAGGGAAATACAATGTTGCAGAGTAAAGAGAAATAAGTACGTATTGGAAACACTTTACGAGAAGAAATAACGCATCATAAAAAATTAGCTTGTATCTCCTAAACAACACGTGGTAACTCGAAAGGATTTGGTGTGGCGTGTGCGTCTAAACGTGTAGCCTCAAAAGAGAACCCACAGGATAATTTTCTTTCGTCAAAATTTGTGAGAAAACCACATTTTAAGGAAATCACGCATCGTGCGAAATAATCTTGATTTTCATAAACAACACGTTGTAACTCGAAAAGCTTTGGTGATGCCTGTATGTCTAAGTGTGTAGCCTCAAAAGGGAATGCACAGGATAGTTTTCTCTCGAAAGATATGTAAGAATACCAAGTTATAAGGAAATACAGTGTTGCAGAGTAAAGAAAAATATGTACGTATTAGAAAACTTTACGAGAAGAAATAACGCATCGTACAAAATTAGCTTGTATCTCCTAAACAACACGTTGTAACTCGAAAAGATTTGGTGCGGCGTGTACGTCTAAATGTGTAGCTTCAAAAGAGAACCCACAGGAGAATTTTCTTTCGTTAAAATTTTTCAGAAAACCACGTTTTAAGGAAATCCCGCATCGTGCGAAATCATCTTCTTTTTCCTAAACAACAAGCTGTAACTCGAAAAGCTTTGGTGTTGCGCGTATGTCTAAGCGTGGAGCCTCAAAAGAGAAGGCACAGGAGAGTTTTCTCTTGAAAGAATATGTAAGAATACCACGTTATAAGGAAATAAAATTTTGATGAGTAAAGACAAATAAGTACATATTGGAAACACTTTACGAGAAGAAATAACGCATCTTACAAAATTAGCTTGTATCTCCTAAACAACACGTTGTTACTCGAAAACATTTGGTGTGACGTGTATGTCTAAACGTGTACCCTCAAAAGAGAACCCACAGGAGAGTTTTCTTTCATCAAAATTTGTCAGAAACCACGTTTTAAGGAAATCTCGCATCGTGCGAAATTATCTTGTTTTTCCTAAACAACACGTTGTACCTCGAAAAGCTTTGGTGTTGCATGTATGTCTAAGCGTGTAGCCTCAACAGAGAACGCAAAGGAGAGTTTTCTCTCGAAAGAATATGTAAGAATATCACGTTATAAGGAAATACAGTGTTGCAGAGTAAAGATAAACACGTACGTATTGGAAACACTTTACTAGAAGAATTAACGCATAGTAAAAAATTAACATGTATCTCCTAAACAAAACGTTGTAACTCAAAAAGATCTGGTGTGGCGTGTATGTCTAAATGTGTAGCCTCAAAAGAGAACCCACAGGAGAATTTTCTTTCTTCAAAATTTTTGAGAAAACCACGTTTTAAGGAAATCCTGCATCGTGCGAAATCATCTTCTTTTTCCTAAACAACATGTTGTAACTCGAAAAGCTTTAGTGTTGCGTGTATGTCTAAACGTGGAGCCTCAAAAGAGAAGGCACAGGAGAGTTTTCTCTCGAACGAATATGTAAGAACACCACGCTATTAGGAAATACAATTTTGCAGAGTAAAGACAAATACGTACATATTGGGAACACTTTACAAGAAGAAATAATGCATTATTAAAAATTAGCTTTTATCTCCTAAACAACACGTTGTAACTCGAAAAGATTTGGTTTGGCATGTAAGTCTAAACGTGTAGCCTCAAAAGAGAACCAACAGGAGAATTTTCTTTCGTCAAAATTTGTCAGAAAACCACGTTTTAAGGAAATCCCGCATCGTGCGAAATTATTTGTTTTTCCTAAACAACACGTTGTAACTCGAAAAGCTTTGGTGTTGCGTGTATGTCTAAGCGTGTAGCCTCAAAAGAGAATGCACAGGAGAGTTTTCTCTCGGAAGAACATGTAAGAATACCACGTTATAAGGAAATACAGTGTTGCAGAGTAAAGACAAAAACGTACATATTGGAAACACTTTACGAGAAGAAATAACGCATCATAAATTATTAACTTGTATCTCCTAAACAACAAGTGGTAACTCGAAAAGATTTGGTTTGGCGTGTACGTCTAAAAGTGTAGCCTCAAAGACAACGAACAGGAGAATTTTCTTTCGTCAAAATTTGTGAGAAAACCACGTTTTAAGGAAATCCTGCATCCTGCAAAATTATCTTGTTTTTCCTAAACAACACGTTGTAATTCAAAAAAGCTTTGGTGTTGCGTGTATATCTAAGCTTGTAGCCTCAAAAGAGAACGCACAGTAGAGTATTCTCTCGAAACAATATGTGAGAATACCACGTTATAAGGAAATACAGTGTTGCAGACTAAAGACAAATACATAAGTATTGGAAAAAACTTTACGAAAAGATATAATGCATCATACAAAATTAGCTTGTATCTCCTAAACAACACGTTGTAACTCGAAAGGATTTGGTGTGGCATGTACGGCTAAACGTGTAGCCTCAAAAGAGAAACCACAGGAGGATTTTCCTTCGTCAAAATTTGTCAGAAACCCACGTTTTATGGAAATCCCGCATCGTGCGAAATTATCTTGTTTCTCCTAAACAACACGTTGTAATTCGAAAAGCTTTGGTGTTGCATGTATGTCTAAGCGTGTGGCCTCAAAAGAGAATTCACGGGAGAGTTTCTGTCGAAAGAATATGGAAGAATACCACGTTATAAGGAAATACAGTGTTGCAGCATAAAGACAAATACGTACGTATTGGAAACACTTTACGAGAAGAAATAACGCATCGTACAAAATTAGCTTGTATCTCCTAACCAACACGTTGTAACTCGAAAAGATTTCGTGTGGCGTGTACGTCTAAACGTGTAGCCTCAAAAGAGAACCCACAAGAGAATTTTCTTTCGTCAAAATTTGTTAGAAAACCATGTTCTAAGGAAATACCTCATCGTGCGAAATTACCTTGTTTTTCCTAAACTACACGTTGTAACTCGAAAAGCTTTGGTGTTGCGTGTATGTCTAAGCGTGTAGCCTCAAAAGAGGACACAGGAGAGTTTTCTCTCGAAAGAATATGTAGGAATACCACGTTATAAGGAAATACAGTGTTGCAGAGTAAAGATAAATAGGTAGTAATTGTAAATACTTTACGAGAAGAAATGACGCATGGTACAAAATTAGCTTGTATCTCCTAAACAACACGTTGTAATTCGAAAATATTTTGTGTGGCGTGTGCGTCTAAACGTGTAGCCTCAAAGGAGAACCCACAGGAGAATTTTCTTTCTTCAAAATTTGTCAGAAAACCACGTTTTAAGGAAATCCCTCATCGTGCGAACTTATCTTGTTTTTCCTAAACAACACGTTGTAACTCGAAAAGCTTTGGTGTTCTGTATGTCTAAGCATGTAGCCTCAAAAGAGAACGCACAGGAGAGTTTTCTCTCGATAGAATATATAAGAATACCACGTTATAAGGAAATACAGTGTTGCAAAATAAAGACAAATACGTACGTATTGGAAACACTTTACGAGAAGAAATAATGCATCGTACAAAATTAGCTTGTTTCTCCTAAAGAACACGTTGTAACTCGAAAATATTTGGCGTGGTGTGTACGTCTAAACATGTAGCCTCAAAAGAGAACCCACAGGAGAAATTTCTTTCGTCAAAATTTGTCAGAAAACCACGTTTTAAGGAAATCCCGCATCATGCGAAATTATCTTGTTTTTCCTAAACAACACGTTGCAACTCGAAAAGCTTTGGTGTTTCGTGTATGTCTAAGCATGTAGCCTCAAAAGAGAAGGCACAGGAGAGTTTTCTCTCAAAATAATATGCAAGAATACCACGTTATAAGGAAATACAGTGTTGCACAATAAAGACAAATACGTATGTATTGGAAACACTTTAGGAGAAGAAATAACGTATCTTACAAAATTAGCTTGTATCTCCAAAACAACACGTTGTAACTCGAAAAGATTTGGTGTGGCATATTCCTCTAAACGTGTAGCCTCAAAAGAGAACCGACAGGAGAATTTTCTTTGGTCAAAATTTGTCAGAAAACTAGGTTTTAACGAAATCCCATATCGTGCGAAATTATCTTGTTTTTCCTAAACAACACGTTGTAACTCAAAAATCTTTGGTGCTGCGTGTATGTCTAAGCGTGTAGCCTCAAAGAGAACACACAGGAGAGTTTTCTCTCGAAAGAATATGTAAGAATACCACGTTATAAGCAAATACAGTGTTGCATAGTAAAGACAAATACGTACGTATTGGAAACAGTTTACGAGAAGAAATAACGCATCATAAAATATTTGCTTGTATCTTCTAAACAACACGTTGTAACTCGAAAAGATTTGGTGTGGCGTGTACGTCTAATCGTGTAGCCTCAAAAGAGAACTTATAGAAGAATTTTCTTTCGTCAAAATTTTTCAGAAAATCACATTTTAAGGAAATCCCGCATCGTGCGAAATTATCTTGATTTTCCTAAACAACACCTTGTAACTCGAAAAGCTTTCGTGTTGCGTGTATGTCTAAGTGTGTAACCTCAAAAGAGAAGGCACAGGAGAGTTTTCTCTCGAAAGAATAGGTAAGAATACCACGTTAATAGGAAATACAGTGTTGCAGAGTAAAGACAAACACGTACGTATTGGAAACACTTTACGAGAAGAAATAACGCATCGTACAAAATTAGCTTGTATCTCCTAAACAACACGTTGTAACTCGAAAAGATTTGGTGTGGCCTGTACTTCTAAACGTGTAGCCTCAAAAGAGAACCCACAGGACAATTTTCTTTCCTCAAAATTTTTCAGACAATCACGTTTTAAGGAAATCCCACATCTTGCGAAATTATCTGGTTTTTCCTAAACCACACGTTGCAACTCAAAAAACTTTGGTGTTGCGCATATGTCTAAGTGTGTAGCCTCAAAAAAGAAGGCACAGGATAGTTTTCTCTTGAAAGAATATGTAAGAACACCAAGTTATAAGGAAATACAGTGTTGCAGAGTAAAGACAAATACATACGTATTGGAAACACTTTACGAGAAGAAATAACGCATCATACAAAATTAGCTTCTATCTCCTAAACAACACGTTGTAACTCGAAAAGCTTTGGTGTTGCGTGTATGTGTGAGCATGTAGCCTCTAAAGAGAATGCACAGGAGAGTTTTCTCTCGAAAGAACATGTAAGAATTCAACATTATAAGGAAATACAGTGTTGCAGTGTAAAGACAAATAGGTACGTTTGGAAACACTTTACGAGAAGAAATAACGCATCGTACAAAATTAGCTTGTATCTCCTAAACAACACGTGGTAACTCGAAAGGATTTGGTGTGGCGTATACCTCTAAACGTGTAGCCTCAAAAGAGAACCCACAGGAGAATTTTCTTTCGTCAAAATGTGTCAGAACACCACGTTTTAAGGAAATCCCGCATCGTGCGAAATTATCTAGTTTTTCATAAACAACACGTTGTAACTCGAAATGCTTTGGTGTTGCCTGTATGTCTAAGTGTGTAGCCTCAAAGGGGAACACACAGGATAGTTTTCTAACGAAAGAATATGTAAGAATACCACGTTATAAGGAAATACAATGTTGCAGAGTAAAGACAAATGCGTATGTATTAGAAACATTTTACGAGAATAATTAACACATCGTAAAAAATTAGCTTGTATCTCCTAAACAACACGTTGTAACTCGACATGATTTGGTGTGGCCTGTATGTCTAAATGTGTAGCCTCAAAAGAGAACCCACAGGAGAATTTTCTTTCGTCAAAATTTTTCAGAAAACCTCGTTTTAAGGAAATCCCGCATTATGCGAAATCATCTTCTTTTTCCTAAACAACATGTTGTAACTCGAAAAGCTTTGCTGTTGCTTGTATGTGTAAGCGTGGAGCCTCAAAAGAGAAGGCACAGGAGAGTTTTCTCTCGAAAGAATATGTAAGAATACCACGTTATAAGGAAATACAATTTTGGAGAGTAACGACAAATAAGTACTTATTGGAAAGACTTTATGAGAAGAAATAACTCATCGTACAAGTTTAGCTTGTATCTCCTAAACAACACGTTGTAACTCGAAAAGATTTGGTGTGACGTGTACGTCTAAACATGTAGCCTCAAAAGAGAACCCACAGGAGAACTTTCTGTGGTCAAAAGTTTTCAGAAAACCACGTTTTATGGAAATCTCGCATCGTGCGAAATTACCTTGTTTTTCCTAAACAACACTTTGTAACTCGAAAAGATTTGGCGTTGCGTGTATGTCTAAGAATGTAGCCTCAAAAGAGAACGCACAGGAGAGTTTTCCCTCGAAAGAATATGTAAGAATACCACGTTATAAGGAAATACAGTGTTGCAGAGTAAAGACAGATAAGTACTTATTGGAAACACTTTACAAGAAGAAATAACGCATCGTACAAAATTTGCTATTATCTCCTAAACAACAAGTTGTAACTCGAAATATTTGGTGTGGCTCATACGCCTAAATGTGTAGCCTCAAAAGAGAACCCACAGGAGAATTTTCTTTCGTCAAAATTTGTCTGAACACCAAGTTTTAAGGAAATCCCGCATCGTGCGAAATTATCTTGTTTTTCATAAACAACACGTTGTAACTCGAAAAGCTTTGGTTTGCCTGTATGTCTCAGTGTGTAGCCTCAGAAGGGAACGCACAGGATAGTTTTCTCTCGAAAGAATATGCAAGAATACCACGTTATAAGGAAATACAGTGTTGCAGAGTAAAGACAAATATGTACGTATTGGAAACACTATACGAGAAGAAATAACGCATCGTACAAAATTAACTTGTATCTCCTAAACAACACGTTGTAACTCGAAAATATTTGGTGTGACGTGCACGTCTAAAAGTGTAGCCTCAAACGAGAACCCACAGGAGAATTTTCTTTCATCAAAATTTTTCAGAAAACCACGTTTTATGGAAATCTCGCATCGTGCGAAATTATCTTGTTTTTTATAAACAACACGTTGTAACTCGAAAAGCTTTGGCGTTGCATATTTGTCTAAGTGTGTAGCCTCAAAAGAGAATGCACAGGCGAGTTTTCTCTCGAAAGAATATGTAAGAATACCATGTTATAAGGAAATACAGTGTTGCAGAGTAAAGACAAATACTACTGGAAACACTTTAAGAGAAGAAATAAAGCATCATAAAAAATTAGCTTGTATCTCCTAAACAACACGTTGTAACTCGAGTAGATTTGGTGTGGCTCGTACCTCTACACGTGTAGCCTCAAAAGAGAACCCACAGGAGAACTTTCTTTGGTCAAAATTTTTCAGACACCACGTTTTATGGAAATCTCGCATAGTGCGGAATTATCTTGTTTTTCCTAAACAACACATTGTAACTCGAAATGCTTTGGCGTTTCGTGTATGTCTAAGCGTGTAGCCTCAAAAGAGAACGCACAGGAGAGTTTTCTCTGGAAAGAATATGTAAGAATACCACGTTATAAGGGAATACAGTGTTGCAGAGTAAAGACAACTACGTAAGTATTGTAAAAACTTTAAGAGAAGAAATAACACATCGTACAAAATTAGCTTGTATCTCCTAAACAACACATGGTAACTCGAAAAGATTTGGTGTGGCTCGTACTTCTACATGTGTAGCCTCAAAAGAGAACAGACAGGAGACATTTCTTTCGTCAAAATTTTTCAGAAAACCACGTTTTATGGAAATCCTGCATCGTGCGAAATTATCTTGTTTTCCTAAACAACACGTTGTAACTCGAAAAGCTTTGGCGTTGCGTATTTGTCTAAGAGTGTAGCCTCAAAAGAGAACGCACAGGCAAGTTTTCTCTCGAAAGAATATGTAAGAATACCATGTTATAAGGAAATACATTGTTGCAGAGTAAAGACAAATACTACTGGAAACACTTTAAGAGAAGAAATAACGCATCGTGCAAAATTAGGTTTTATCTCCTAAACAACACGTTGTAACTCGAATAGATTTGGTGTGTCTCGTACCTCTACATGTGTAGCCTCAAAAGAGAACCCACAGGAGAACTTTCTTCCCTCAAAATTTTTCAGAAATCCACGTTTTATGGAAATCTCGCATCGTGCGTAATTATCTTGTTTTTCCTAAACAACACATTGTAACTCGAAAAGCTTTGGCGTTGCTTGTATGTCTAAGCGTGTAGCCTCTAAAGAGAACGCACAGGAGAGTTTTCTCTCGAAAGAATATGTAAGAATACAAAGTTATAAGGAAATACAGTGTTGCAGAGTAAAGACAAATACGTACATGTTGGAAACACTTAATGAGAAGAAATAACGTATCTTAAAATATTAGCTTGTATCTCCTAAACCACACGTGGTAACTCGAAAGGATTTGGTGTGGCGTGTACGTCTAAACGTGTAGCCTCAAAAGAGAACCCACTGAAGAATTTTCTTTCGTCAAAATTTTTCAGAAAACTACGTTTTAAGGAAATCCCGCATCGTGCGAAATTATTTGTTTTTCATAAACAACACGTTGTAACTCAGAAAGCTGTGGTGTTGCCTGTATGTCTAAGTGTGTAGACTAAAAAGGGAACACACAGGATAGTTTTCTCTCGAATGAATATGTAAGAATACCACGTTATAAGGAAATACAGTGTTGCAGAGTAAAGACAAATAAGAACGTATTGGAAACACTTTAAGAGAAGAAGTAACTCATCTTACAAAATTACCTTGTATCTCTGTAACAACACGTTGTAACTCGAAAAGATTTGGTGTGCCGTGTACGTCTAAACGTGTAGCCTCAAAAGAGAACCCACAGGAGAATTTTCTTTCGTCAAAATTTTTCAGAAAGCCACGTTTTAAGGAAATCCCGCATCGTGCGAAATCATCTTCTTTTTCCTAAACAACATGTTGTAACTCGAAAAGCTTTGGTGTTGCGTGTATGTGTAAGCGTGGAGCCTCAAAAGAGAAGGCACAGGAGAGTTTTCTCTCGAAAGATTATGTAAGAATACCACGTTATAAGGAAATACAATTTTGCAGAGTAAAGACAAATAAGTACATATTGGAAACACTTTACAAGAAGAAATAACGCATCGTACAAAATTAGCTTGTGTCTCCTAAACAACACGTTGTAACTCGAAAAGATTTGGTGTGACGTGTACGTCTAAGCGTGTAGCATCAAAAGGGAACCCACAAGAGAATTTTCTTTCATCAAAATTTGTCAGCAACCACGTTTTAAGGAAATCTCGCATCATGCGAAATTATCTTGTTTTTCCTAAACAACACGTTGTAACTCGAAAAGCTTTGGTGTTGCGTGTATGTCTAAGCATGTAGCCTCAAAACAGAATGTAAAGGAGAGTTTTTTCTCGAAAGAATATGTAAGAATACCACGTTATAAGGAAATACAGTGTTGCAGAGTAAAGACAAATACGTACATATTGGAAACACATTACGAGAAGAAATAACGCATCGTACAAAATTAGCTTGTATCTCCTAAACAACACGTTGTAACTGTAAAAGATTTGGTGTGGCTTGTACGTCTAAACGTGTAGCCTCAAAAGAGAACACACAGGAGAATTTTCTTTCGTTAAAATTTTTCAGAAAGCCACGTTTTAAGGAAATCCCCCATCGTGCGAAATCACCTTCTTTTTCCTAAAAAACAAGTTGTAACTCGAAAAGCTTTAGTGTTGCGTGTATGTCTAAGCGTGGAGCCTCAAAAGAGAAGGCACAGGAGAGTTTTCTCTCGAAAGAATATGTAAGAATACCACGTTATAAGGAAATACAATTTTTCAGAATAAAGACAAATAAGTACATATTGGAAACTCTTTACAAGAAGAAATAACGCATCATACAAAATTAGCTTGTATCTCCTAACCAACACGTTGTAACTCAAAAGGATTTGGTGTGACGTGTACGTCTAAATGTATAGCCTCAAAAGAGAACCCACAGGTGAATTTTCTTTCATCAAAATTTGTCAGAAACCACGTTTTAAGGAAATCTCGCATCGTGCGAAATTATATTGTTTTTCCTAAATAACATGTTCTTACTCGAAAAGGTTTGGTGTTGCGTGAATGTCTAAGTGTGTAACCTCAAAAGAGAACGCACAGGATAGTTTTCTCTCAAAAGAATATGTAAGAATACCACGTTATAAGGAAATACAATGTTGCAGAGTAAAGACAAATACGTATGTATTGGAAACACATTACGAGAAGAATTAACGCATTGTAAAAAATTAGGTTTTATCTCCTAAACAAGACATTGTAACTCGAAAAGATTTGGTGTTGCATGCACGTCTAAACGTGTAGCCTCAAAAGAGAACCTACAGGAGAATTTTCTTTCTTCAAATTTTTTCAGAAAACCACGTTTTAAGGAAATCCCGCATCGTGGGAAATCATCTTCTTTTTCTAAACAACATGTTGTAACTCAAAAAGCTTTGGTGTTGCGTGTATGTGTAAGCGTGGAGCCTCAAAAGAGAAGGCACAGGAGAGTTTTCTCTCGAAAGAATATGTAAGAATACCACGTTATAAGGAAATACAATTTTGCAGAGTAAAGACAAATAAGTACATATTGGAAACACTTTACCAGAAGAAATAACGCATCGTACAAAATTAGCTTGTATCTCCTAAACTTTACGAGGTAACTCGAAAGGATTTGGTGTGGCGTGTACGTCTAAATGTGTAGCCCCAAAAGAGAACACACAGGAGAATTTTCTTTTTTCAAAATTTTTCAGAACACCACGTTTTAAGGAAATCCCGCATCGTGCGAAATCATCTTCCTTTTCCTAAACAACATGTTGTAATTCGAAAAGCATTGGTGTTGCGTGTATGTGTAAGTGTGTAGCCTGAAAAGAGAAGGCACAGGAGAGTTTTCTCTCAAAAGAATATGTAAGAATACCATGTTATAAGGAAATACAATTTTGCAGAGTAAAGACAAATAAGTACATATTGGAAACACTTTACGAGAAGAAATAACGCATCGTTCAAAATTACCTTGTATCTCCTAAACAACACGTTGAAACTCGAAAAGATTTGGTGTGACGTATACGTCTAAAAGTGTAGCCTCAAACGAGAACCCACAGGAGAATTTTCTTTCATCAAAATTTGTCAGAAACCACGTTTTAAGGAAATCTTGCATCGTGCGAAATTATCTTGTTTTTCCTAAACAACACGTTGTAACTCGAAAAGCTTTGGCGTTGCGTGTATGTCTAAGCGTGTAGCCTCAAAACAGAATGTAAAGGAGAGTTTTTTCTCGAAAGAATATGTAAGAATACCACGTTATAAGGAAATACAGGGTTGCAGAGTAAAGACAAATACTATTGGAAACACTTTAAGAGAAGAAGTAACGCATCGTAAAAAATTAGCTTGTATCTCCTAAACAACACGTTGTAACTCGAAAAGATTTGGTGTGGCTTGTACCTCTACACGTGTAGCCTCAAAAGAGAACCCACAGGATAACTTTCTTCCCTCAAAATTTTTCAGAAAACCACGTTTTATGGAAATCTCGCATCGTGCGAAATTATCTTGTTTTTCCTAAACAACACATTGTAACTCGAAATGCTTTGGCGTTGCGTGTATGTCTAAGCGTGTAGCCTCTAAAGAGAACGCACAGGAGAGTTTTCTCTCGAAAGAATATGTAAGAATACAACTTTATAAGGAAATACAGTGCTGCAGAGTAAAGACAAATACGTACGTATTGGAAACACTTTATGAGAAGAAATAATGCATCGTACAAAATTAGCTTGTATCTCCTAAACAACACGTGGTAACTCGAAAGGATTTGGTGTGGCGTGTACGTCTAAATGTGTAGCCTCCAAAGAAAACACACTGAAGAATTTTCTTTCGTCAAAATGTTTCAGAAAACCACGTTTTAAGGAAATCCCGCATCGTGGGAAATTATCTTGTTTTTCATAAACAACACGTTGTAATTCGAAAAGCTTTGGTGTTGCCTGTATGTCTAAGTGTGTAGCCTAAAACGGGAAAGCACGGGATAGTTTTCTCTCAAAAGAATATGTAAGAATACCACGTTATAAGGAAACACAGTGTTGCAGAGTAAAGACAAATATCTACGTATTGGACACACTTTACAAGAAGAAGTAACGCATCCTAAAAAATTAGCTTGTATCTCCGAAACAACACGTTGTAACTCGAAAAGATTTGGTGTGGCGTGTACGTCTAAACGTGTAGCCTCAAAAGAGAACCCACAGGAGAATTTTATTTCTTCAAAATTTTTCAGAAAACCACGTTATAAGGAAATCCCGCATCATGCGAAATCATCTTGTTTTCCTAAACAACATGTTGTAATTCGAAAAGCTTTGGTGTTGCGTGTATGTCTAAGTGTGTAGCCTCAGAAGAGAAGGCACAGGAGAGTTTTCTCTTGAAAGATTATGTAAGAATACCACGTTAAGGAAATACAATTTTGCAGAGTAAAGACAAATAAGTACATATTGGAAACACTTTACGAGAAGAAATAACGCATCGTAAAATATTAGCTTGTATCTCCTAAACAACATGTTGTAACTCGAAAAGATTTGGTGTGACGTGTACGTCTAAACGTGTAACCTCAACAGAGAACCCACAGGAGAATTTTCTTTCATCAAAATTTGTCAGAAACCACGTTTTAAGGAAATCTCGTATCGTGCGAAATTATCTTGTTTTTCCTAAACAACACGTTGTAACTCGAAAAGGTTTGGTGTTGCCTGTATGTCTAAGCGTGTAACCTCAAAAGAGAACGCACAGGAAGTTTTCTCTCGAAAGAATATGTAAGAATACCACGTTATAAGGAAATACAATGTTGCAGAGTAAAGACAAATACATACTTATTGGAAACACTTTACGAGAAAAATTAAGGCATCTTAAAAAATTAGCTTGTATCTCCTAAACAACACGTGGTAACTCGAAAGGATTTGGTGTGGCATGTACGTCTAAACGTGTAGCCTCAAAAGAGAACCCACAGGAGAATTTTCTTTCGTCAAATTTTTTCAGAAAACCACGTTTTAAGGATATCCCGCATCATGCGAAATCATCTTCTTTTTTCTAAACAACATGTTGTAACTCCAAAAGCTTTGGTATTGCGTGTATGTGTAAGCGTGGAGCCTCAAAAGAGAAGGCACAGGAGAGTTTTCTCTTGAAAGAATATGTAAGAATACCACGTTATAAGGAAATACAATTTTGCAGAGTAAAGACAGTAAGTACATATTGGAAACACTTTACGAGAAGAAATAACGCATCATAAAAAATTAGCTTGTATCTCCTAAACAACACGTTGTAACTCAAAAAGATTTGGTGTGGCTCATACCTCTACACGTGTAGCCTCAAATAGAACACAGGGCAGAACTTTCTTTCGTCAAAATATATCAGAAAACCACGTTTTATGGAAATATCGCATCGTGCGAAATTATCTTGTTTTTCCTAAACAACACGTTGTAACTCGAAAAGCTTTGGTGTTGCATGTATGTCTAAGCGTGTAGCCCCAAAGGAGAATGCACAGGAGAGTTTTCCCTCGAAAGAATATGTAAGAATATCACGTTATAAGGAAATAAAGTGTTGCAGAGTAAAGACAAATATGTACTTATTGGAAACACATTATGAGAAGAAATAATGCATCGAACAAAATTTGCTTGTATCTCCTAAACAACACGTTGTAATTCGAAAAGAATTGGTGTGGCTCATACATCTACATGTGTAGACTCAAACGAACACAAACAGGAGAACTTTCTTTCGTCAAAATTTGTCAGAAAACCACGTTTTAAGGAAATCCCGTATCGTGCAAAGTTATCTTGTTTTTCCTAAACAACACGTTGTAATTCGAAAAGCTTTGGTGTTGCGTGTATGTCTAAACGTGTGGCCTCAAAAGAGAATGCACAGGAGAGTTTTGTCTCGAAAGAACATGTAAGAATACAACGTTATAAGGAAATACAGTGTTGCAGTGTAAAGACAAATACGTACGTATTGGAAACACTTTAGGAGAAGAAATAACGCATCATACAATATTAGCTTGTATCTCCTAAACAACACATTGTAACTCGACAAGATTTGGTGTGGAGTGTACGTCGAAACATGTAGCCTCAACAGAGAACCCACAGGAGAATTTTCTTTCGTCAAAATTTGTCAGAAAATCACGTTTTAAGGAAATCCTGTATAGTGCGAAATTATCTTGGTTTTCATAAACAACACGTTGTAACTCGAAAACCTTTGGTGTTGCCTGTATGTCTAAGTGTGTAGCCTCAAAAGGGAACGCACAGGATAGTTTTCTCTAGAAAGAATATGTAAGAATACCACGTTATAAGGAAATACAGTGTTGCAGAGTAAAGACAAACACTTACATATTGGAACCACTTTAAGAGAAGAATTAACACATCTTGCAAAATTAGCTTGTATCTCCTAAACAACACGTTGTAACTCGAAAAGATTTGGTGTGGCGTGTATGTCTAAACGTGTAGCCTCAAAAGAGAACCCACAGAAGAATTTTCTTTCGTCAAAATTTTTCAGAAAACCACGTTTTAAGGAAATCCTGCATCGTGCGAAATCATCTGGTTTTTCCTAAACAACATGTTGTAACTCAAAAAACTTTGGTGTTGCGTGTATGTGTAAGCGTGGAGCCTCAAAAGAGAAGGCGCAGGAGAGTTTTCTCTCGAAGGAATATGAAAGAATACCACGTTATAAGGAAATACAATTTTGCAGAGTAAAGACAAATAAGTACATATTGGAAACACTTTACTAGAAGAAATAACGCATCATACAAAATTAGCTTGTATCTCCTAAACAACAAGTTGTAACTCGAAAAGATTTGGTGTGACGTGTACGTCTAAATGTGTAGCCTCAAAAGAGAACACACAGGAGAATTTTTTTTCATCAAAATTTGTCAGAAACCATGTTTTAAGGAAATCTCGCATCGTGGGAAATTATCTTGTTTTTCCTAAACAACACGTTGTTACTCGAAAAGCTATGGTGTTGCGTGTATGTCTATGCGTGTAGCCTCAAAAGAGAACGCACAGGAGAGTTTTCTCTCAAAAGAATATGTAAGAATACAACGTTATAAGGAAATACAGTGTTGCAGAGTAAAGACAAATAGGTACGTATTGGAAACACTTTAAGAGAAGAAATAAAGCAACGTAAAAAATTAGCTTGTATCTCCTGAACAACACGTTGTAACTCGAAAAGATTTGGTGTGGCTCGTACCTCTACATGTGTAGCCTCAAAAGAGAACCAACAGGAGAACTTTCTTTCGTCAAAATTTGTCAGAAAACCACGTTTTATGGAAATCTCGCATCGTGCGAAATTATCTTGTTTTTCCTAAACAACACGTTGTAACTCGAAAAGCTTTGGAGTTGCGTGTATGTCTAAGCATGTAGCCTCAAAAGAGAACGCACAGGAGAGTTTTCCCTCGAAAGAATATGTAAGAATACCATGTTATAAGCAAATACAGTGATGCAGAGTAAAGACAAATAAGTACGTATTGGAAACACTTTATGAGAAGAAATAACGCATCATACAAAATTAGCTTGTATCTCCTAAACAACACGTGCTAACTAGAAAGGATTTGGTGTGGCGTGTACGTCTAAACGTGTAGCATCAAAAGAGAAACCACAGGAGAATTTTCTTTTGTCAAAATTTGTCAGAAAACCACATTTTAAGAAAATCACTCATCGTGCGAAATAATCTTGTTTTTCAAAAACAAGATGTAACTGGAAAAGCGTTGGTGTTGCCTGTATGTCTAAGCGTGTAGCTTCAAAAGGGTACATACAGGATAGTTTTCTCTCGAAAGAATATGTAAGAATATCACGTTATAAGGAAATACAGTGTTGCAGAGTAAAGACAAATAAGTACTTATTGGAAACACTTTATGAGAAGAAATAACGCATCGTAAAAAAATAGCTTGTATCTCCTAAACAACACGTTGTAACTCGAAAAGATTTGGTGTGAAATGTACGTCTAAAAGTGTAGCCTCAAACGAGAACCGACAGGAGAATATTCTTTCATCAAAATTTGTCAGAAACCACGTTTTAAGGAAATTTCGCATCGTGCGAAATTATCTTGTTTTTCCTAAACAAGTTCTAACTCGAAAAGCTTTGGTGTTGCGTGTATGTCTAAGCGTGTAGCCTCAAAAGAGAATGCACAGGAGAGTTTGCTCTCGAAAGAATATGTAAGAATACCACGTTATAAGGAAATACAGTGTTGCAGAGTAAAGACAAATACGTACGTATTGGAAACACTTTAAGAGAAGAAATAAAGCATAATACAAAATTAGCTTGTATCTCCTAAACAACAGGTTATAACTCGAAAAGATTTGGTGTGGCTCGTACCTCTACACGCGTAGCCTCAAAAGAGAACCCACAGGAGAACTTTCTTTCGTCAAAATTTGTCAGAAAACCACGTTTTATGGAAATCTCGCATCGTGCGAAATTATCTTGTTTTTCCTAAACAACACGTTGTAACTCGAAAAGCTTTGGCGTTGCTTGTTTGTCTAAGCGTGTAGCCTCAAAAGAGAATGCACAGAAGAGTTTTCCCTAGAAAGAATATGTAAGAATACCACGTTATAAGAAAATACAGTATTGCAGAGTAAAGACAAATAAGTACATATTGGAAACCCTTTAGGGAAGAAATAACGCATCGTACAATATTTGCTTGTATCTCCTAAACAACACTTTGTAACTCGAAAATATTTGGTGTGGCTCGTACGTCTACACGTGTAGCCTCAAAACAGAAACCACAGGAGAATTTTCTTTCGTCAAAATTTGTCAAAAAACCACGTTTTAAGGAAATCCCACATCGTGCAAAATTATCTTGTTTTTCCTAAACAACACATTGTAACTTGAAAAGCTTTGTTGTTGCGTGTATGTCTGAGCATGTTTCCTCTAAAGACAATGCACAAGAGAGTTTTCTCTCGAAAGAACATGTAAGAATACAACGTTATAAGGAAATACAGTGTTGCAGAGTAAAGACAAATACGTACATATTGGAAACACTTTACGAGAAGAAATAACGCATCGTACAAAATTAGCGTGTATCTCCTAAACAACACGTGGTAACACGAAAGGATTTGGTGTGGCATGTACGTCTAAACGTGTAGCCTCAAAGGAGAACCGACAGGAGAATTTTCTTTCTTCAAAATTTGTCAGAAAACCACGTTTTAAGGAAATCCTGCATCGTGCGAAATTATCTTGTTTTTCGTAAACAACACGTTGTAACTCGAAAAGCTTTGGTGTTGTCTGTATGTCTCAGTGTGTAGCCTCAAAAGGGAACGCACAGGATAGTTTTCTCTCGAAAGAATATGTAAGAGTACCATGTTATAAGGAAATACAGTGTTGCAGAGTAAAGACAAATACCTACATATTGGAAACACTTTATGAGAAGAAGTAATGCATCGTACAAAATTAGCTTGTATCTCCTAAACAAAACGTTGTAACTCGAAAATATTTGGTGCGGCGTGTACGTCTTAACGTGTAGCCTCAAAAGAGAACCCACAGGAGAATTTTCTTTCGTCAATTTTTTTCAGAAAACCACATTTTAAGGTTATGCCGCATCATGCGAAATCATCTTCTTTTTTCTAAACAAAATGTTGTAACTCCAAAAGCTTTGGTATTGCGTGTATGTGTAAGCATGGAGCCTCAAAAGAGAAGGCACAGGAGAGTTTTCTCTCGAAAGAATATGTAAGAATACCACGTTATGAGGAAATACAGTGCTGCAGAGTAAAGACAAATAAGTATATATTGGAAACACTTTACAAAAAGAAATAATGCATCGTACAAAATTAGCTTGTATCTCCTAAACAACACGTTGTAACTCGAAAAGATTCGGTGTGACGTGTACGTCTAAAAGTGTAGCCTCAAACGAGAACCCACAGGAGAATTTTCTTTCATCAAAATTTGTCAGAAACCACGTTTTAAGGAAATCTCGCATCGTGAAAAATTATCTTGTTTTTCCTAAACAACACATTGCAACACGAAAAGCTTTGGTGTTGCGTGTATGTCTAAGCGTGTAGCCTCAAAAGAGAATGCACAGGAGAGTTTTCTCTCGAAAGAATATGTAAGAATACCACATTATAAGGAAAAACAGTGTTGCAGAGTAAAGACAACTACGTACGTATTGGAAACACTTTAAGAGAAGAAATAAAGCATAATACAAAATTAGCTTGTATCTCCTAAACAACAGGTTATAATTCGAAAAGATTTGGTGTGGCTCGTACCTCTACACGTGTTGCCTCAAAAGAGAACCCACAGGAGAACTTTCTTTCATCAAAATTTGTCAGAAAACCACGTTTTATGGAAATCTCGCATTGTGCGAAATTATCTTGTTTTTCCTAAACAACACGTTGTAACTCGAAAAGCTTTGGCGTTGCTTGTTTGTCTAAGCGTGTAGCCTCAAAAGAGAATGCACAGGAGAGTTTTCCCTAGAAAGAATATGTAAGAATACCACGTTATAAGAAAATAAAATATTGCAGAGTAAAGACAAATAAGTACATATTGGAAACACTTTAGGGAAGAAATAACGCATCGTACAATATTTGCTTGTATCTCCTAAACAACACGTTGTAACTCGAAAATATTTGGTGTGGCTCGTACGTCTACACGTGTAGCCTCAAAACAGAAACCACAGGAGAATTTTCTTTCGTCAAAATTTGTCAAAAAACCACGTTTTAAGGAAATCCCGCATCGTGCAAAATTATCTTGTTTTTCCTAAACAACACATTGTAACTTGAAAAGTTTTGTTGTTGCGTGTATGTCTGAGCATGTTTCCTCTAAAGACAACGCACAAGAGAGTTTTCTCTCGAAAGAACATGTAAGAATACAACGTTATAAGGAAATACAGTGTTGCAGAGTAAAGACAAATACGTACATATTGGAAACACTTTACGAGAAGAAATAACGCATCGTACAAAATTAGCGTGTATCTCCTAAACAACACGTGGTAACTCGAAGGATTTGGTGTGGCATGTACGTCTAAACGTGTAGCCTCAAACGAGAACCGACAGGAGAATTTTCTTTCTTCAAAATTTGTCAGAAAACCACGTTTTAAGGAAATCCTGCATCGTGTGAAATTATCTTGTTTTTCGTAAACAACACGTTGTAACTCGAAAAGCTTTGGTGTTGCCTGTATGTCTCAGTGTGTAGCCTCAAAAGGGAACGCACAAGATAGTTTTCTCTCGAAAGAATATGTAA
Source organism: Apodemus sylvaticus (assembly GCF_947179515.1). Classification (NCBI taxonomy): domain Eukaryota; kingdom Metazoa; phylum Chordata; class Mammalia; order Rodentia; family Muridae; genus Apodemus; species Apodemus sylvaticus. The sequence goes on from NW_026263286.1 coordinate 294,139, forward strand.
GAGTACCACGTTATAAGGAAATACAGTGTTGCAGAGTAAAGACAAATACCTACATATTGGAAACACTTTATGAGAAGAAGTAATGCATCGTACAAAATTAGCTTGTATCTCCTAAACAAAACGTTGTAACTCGAAAATATTTGGTGCGGCGTGTACATCTTAACGTGTAGCCTCAAAAGAGAACCCACAGGAGAATTTTCTTTCGTCAATTTTTTTCAGAAAACCACATTTTAAGGTTATGCCGCATCATGCGAAATCATCTTCTTTTTTCTAAACAAAATGTTGTAACTCCAAAAGCTTTGGTATTGCGTGTATGTGTAAGCATGGAGCCTCAAAAGAGAAGGCACAGGAGAGTTTTCTCTCGAAAGAATATGTAAGAATACCACGTTATGAGGAAATACAGTGCTGCAGAGTAAAGACAAATAAGTATATATTGGAAACACTTTACAAAAAGAAATAATGCATCGTACAAAATTATCTTGTATCTCCTAAACAACACGTTGTAACTCGAAAAGATTCGGTGTGACGTGTACGTCTAAAAGTGTAGCCTCAAACGAGAACCCACAGGAGAATTTTCTTTCATCAAAATTTGTCAGAAACCACGTTTTAAGGAAATCTCGCATCGTGAAAAATTATCTTGTTTTTCCTAAACAACACATTGCAACACGAAAAGCTTTGGTGTTGCGTGTATGTCTAAGCGTGTAGCCTCAAAAGAGAATGCACAGGAGAGTTTTCTCTCGAAAGAATATGTAAGAATACCACATTATAAGGAAAAACAGTGTTGCAGAGTAAAGACAACTACGTACGTATTGGAAACACTTTAAGAGAAGAAATAAAGCATAATACAAAATTAGCTTGTATCTCCTAAACAACAGGTTATAATTCGAAAAGATTTGGTGTGGCTCGTACCTCTACACGTGTTGCCTCAAAAGAGAACCCACAGGAGAACTTTCTTTCATCAAAATTTGTCAGAAAACCACGTTTTATGGAAATCTCGCATTGTGCGAAATTATCTTGTTTTTCCTAAACAACACGTTGTAACTCGAAAAGCTTTGGCGTTGCTTGTTTGTCTAAGCGTGTAGCCTCAAAAGAGAATGCACAGGAGAGTTTTCCCTAGAAAGAATATGTAAGAATACCACGTTATAAGAAAATAAAATATTGCAGAGTAAAGACAAATAAGTACATATTGGAAACACTTTAGGGAAGAAATAACGCATCGTACAATATTTGCTTGTATCTCCTAAACAACACGTTGTAACTCGAAAATATTTGGTGTGGCTCGTACGTCTACACGTGTAGCCTCAAAACAGAAACCACAGGAGAATTTTCTTTCGTCAAAATTTGTCAAAAAACCACGTTTTAAGGAAATCCCGCATCGTGCAAAATTATCTTGTTTTTCCTAAACAACACATTGTAACTTGAAAAGTTTTGTTGTTGCGTGTATGTCTGAGCATGTTTCCTCTAAAGACAACGCACAAGAGAGTTTTCTCTCGAAAGAACATGTAAGAATACAACGTTATAAGGAAATACAGTGTTGCAGAGTAAAGACAAATACGTACATATTGGAAACACTTTACGAGAAGAAATAACGCATCGTACAAAATTAGCGTGTATCTCCTAAACAACACGTGGTAACTCGAAGGATTTGGTGTGGCATGTACGTCTAAACGTGTAGCCTCAAACGAGAACCGACAGGAGAATTTTCTTTCTTCAAAATTTGTCAGAAAACCACGTTTTAAGGAAATCCTGCATCGTGTGAAATTATCTTGTTTTTCGTAAACAACACGTTGTAATTCGAAAAGCTTTGGTGTTGCCTGTATGTCTCAGTGTGTAGCCTCAAAAGGGAACGCACAAGATAGTTTTCTCTCGAAAGAATATGTAAGAGTACCACGTTATAAGGAAATACAGTGTTGCAGAGTAAAGACAAATACCTACATATTGGAAACACTTTATGAGAAGAAGTAATGCATCGTACAAAATTAGCTTGTATCTCCTAAACAAAACGTTGTAACTCGAAAATATTTGGTGCGGCGTGTACATCTTAACGTGTAGCCTCAAAAGAGAACCCACAGGAGAATTTTCTTTCGTCAATTTTTTTCAGAAAACCACATTTTAAGGATATGCCGCATCATGCGAAATCATCTTCTTTTTTCTAAACAAAATGTTGTAACTCCAAAAGCATTGGTATTGCGTGTATGTGTAAGCGTGGAGCCTCAAAAGAGAAGGCACAGGAGAGTTTTCTCTCGAAAGAATATGTAAGAATACCACGTTATGAGGAAATACAGTGTTGCAGAGTAAAGACAAATAAGTATATATTGGAAACACTTTACAAAAAGAAATAATGCATCGTACAACATTAGCTTGTATCTCCTAAACAACACGTTGTAACTCGAAAAGATTCGGTGTGACGTGTACGTCTAAAAGTGTAGCCTCAAACGAGAACCCACAGGAGAATTTACTTTCATCAAAATTTGTCAGAAACCACGTTTTAAGGAAATATCGCATCGTGAAAAATTATCTTGTTTTTCCTAAACAGCACATTGCAACACGAAAAGCTTTGGTGTTGCGTGTATGTCTAAGCGTGTAGCCTCAAAAGAGAATGCACAGGAGAGTTTTCTCTCGAAAGAATATGTAAGAATACCACATTATAAGGAAATACAGTGTTGCAGAGTAAAGACAACTACGAACGTATTGGAAACACTTTAGGAGAGGAAATAAAACATAATACAAAATTAGCTTGTATCTCCTAAACAACAGGTTATAATTCGAAAAGATTTGGTGTGGCTCGTATCTCTACACGTGTTGCCTCAAAAGAGAACCCACAGGAGAACTTTCTTTCGTCAAAATTTGTCAGAAAACCACGTTTTATGGAAATCTCGCATCCTGCGAAATTATCTTGTTTTTCCTAAACAACACGTTGTAACTCGAAAAGCTTTGGCGTTGCGTGTTTGTCTAAGTGTGTAGCCTCAAAAGAGAATGCACAGGAGAGTTTTCCCTAGAAAGAATATGTAAGAATACCACGTTATAAGAAAATACAGTGTTGCAGAGTAAAGACAAATAAGTACATATTGGAAACACTTTAGGGAAGAAATAATGCATCGTACAATATTTGCTTGTATCTCCTAAACAACACGTTGTAACTCGAAAATATTTGGTGTGGCTCGTACGTCTACACGTGTAGCCTCAAAAGAGAAACCACAGGAGAATTTTCTTTCTTCAAAATGTGTCAAAAAACCACGTTTTAAGGAAATCCCGCATCGTGCAAAATTATCTTGTTTTTCCTAAACAACACGTTGTAACTCGAAAAGCTTTGGTGTTGCGTGTATGTCTGAGCATGTTGCCTCTAAAGACAATGCACAAGAGAGTTTTCTCTCGAAAGAACATGTAAGAATACAACGTTATAAGGAAATACAGTGTTGCAGAGTAAAGACAAATACGTACATCTTGGAAACACTTTACGAGAAGAAATAACGCATCGTACAAAATTAGCGTGTATCTCCTAAACAACACGTGGTAACTCGAAAGGATTTGGTGTGGCGTGTGCGTCTATCGTGTAGCCTCAAAAGAGAACTGACAGGAGAATTTTCTTTCTTCAAAATTTGTCAGAAAACCACGTTTTAAGGAAATCCTGCATCGTGCGAAATTATCTTGTTTTTCATAAACAACACGTTGTAACTCGAAAAGCTTTGGTGTTGCCTGTATGTCTCAGTGTGTAGCCTCAAAAGGGAACGCACAGGATAGTTTTCTCTCGAAAGAATATGTAAGAATACCACGTTATAAGGAAATACAATGTTGCAGAGTAAAGACAAATATGTATGTATTGGAAACACTTTACGAAAAGAACACATCGTAGAAAATTAGCTTGTATCTCCTAAACAAAAGGTTGTACCTCGAAAAGATTTGGTGTGGCATGTACGTGTAAATGAGTAGCATCAAAAGAGAACCCACAGGAGAATTTTCTTCCTTCAAAATTTTTCAGAAAACCACGTTTTAAGGAAATCCCTCATCGTACGAAATCATCTTTTTCCTAAACAACATGTTGTAACTCGAAAAGCTTTGGTGTTGCGTGTATGTGTAAGCGTGGAGCCTCCAAAGAGAAGGCACAGGAGACTTTTCTCTCGAAAGAATATGTAAGAATACCACGTTAAAAGGAAATACAATTTTGCAGAGTAAAGACAAATAAGTACATATTGGAAACACTTTACGAGAAGAAATAACGCATCTTAAAAAAGTAGCTTGTATCTCCTAAACAACACGATGTAACTCGAAAAGATTTGGTGTGACATGTACGTCTAAAAGTGTAGCCTCAAACGAGAACCGACAGGAGAAAATTCTTTCATCAAAATTTGTCAGAAACCACGTTTTAAGGAAATCTCGCATCGTGCGAAATAATCTTGTTTTTCCTAAACAACAAGTTGTAACTCGAAAAGCTTTGGTGTTGCGTGTATGTCTAAGTGTGTAGCCTCAAAAGAGAATGCACAGGAGAGTTTTCTCTCGAAAGAATATGTAAGAATATCACGTTATAAGGAAATACAGTGTTGCAGAGTAAAGACAAATACGTACGTATTGGAAACACTTTAAGAGAAGAAATAAAGCATAATACAAAATTAGCTTGTATCTCCTAAACAACAGGTTATAACTCGAAAAGATTTGGTGTGGCTCGTACCTCTACACGTGTAGCCTCAAAAGAGAACCCCCAGGAGAACTTTCTTTCGTCAAAATTTGTCAGAAATCCACGTTTTATGGAAATCTCGCATCGTGCGAAATTATCTTGTTTTTCCTAAACAACACGTTGTAACTCGAAAAGCTTTGGTGTTCCTTGTTTATCTAAGCGTGTAGCCTCAAAAGAGAATGCACAGGAGAGTTTTCCCTAGAAAGAATATGTAAGAATACCACGTTATAAGAAAATACAGTGTTGCAGAGTAAAGACAAATAAGTACATATTGGAAACACTTTAGGGAAGAAATAACGCATCGTACAATATTTGCTTGTATCTCCTAAACAACACGTTGTAACTCGAAATATTTGGTGTGGCTCGTACGTCTACACGTGTAGCCTCAAAACAGAAACCACAGGAGAATTTTCTTTCGTCAAAATGTGTCAAAAAACCACGTTTTAAGGAAATCCCTCATCGTGCAAAATTATCTTGTTTTTCCTAAACAACACGTTGTAACTCGAAAAGCTTTGTTGTTGCGTGTATGTCTGAGCATGTTTCCTCTAAAGACAATGCACAAGAGAGTTTTCTCTCGAAAGAACCTGTAAGAATACAACGTTATAAGGAAATACAGTGTTGCAGAGTAAAGACAAATACGTACATATTGGAAACACTTTACGAGAAGAAATAACGCATCGTACAAAATTAGCGTGTATCTCTTAAACAACACGTGGTAACTCGAAAGGATTTGGTGTGGCATGTACGTCTAAACGTGTAGCCTCAAACGAGAACCGACAGGAGAATTTTCTTTCTTCAAAATTTGTCAGAAAACCACGTTTTAAGGAAATCTTGCATCGTGCGAAATTATCTTGTTTTTCGTAAACAACACGTTGTAACTCGAAAAGCTTTGGTGTTGCCTGTATGTCTCAGTGTGTAGCCTCAAAAGGGAATGCACAGGATAGTTTTCTCTCGAAAGAATATGTAAGAGTACCACGTTATAAGGAAATACAGTGTTGCAGAGTAAAGACAAATACATACATATTGGAAATACTTTATGAGAAGAAGTAATGCATCGTACAAAATTAGCTTGTATCTCCTAAACAAAACGTTGTAACTCGAAAATATTTGGTGCCGCGTGTACGTCTTAACGTGTAGCCTCAAAAGAGAACCCACAGGAGAATTTTCTTTCGTCAAATTTTTTCAGAAAA